>NW_027513223.1:1205000-1427500 GCF_048772815.1 Callospermophilus lateralis
TCGATTAAAATCAACTTAAAACCTAAGTTAATCAAAAGTGATAAAGAAGGACACTATATACTGTTAAAAGGCACCATTAACCAACAAGACATAACAATTATCAATTTGTATGCATCAAACAATGGTGGTGCAAAGTCATAAAACAAACTCTCCTCAACTTCAAGAGTCATATAGGCTATAACACAATAATTACGGGTGACTTCAGCACACAACTCTCGCCATTGGACAGATCCTCTAGAGAAAATCTGAATTAAGAAACTATAGAACTTAATAGAACAATCAATTACCTAGACTTAACCAACATATATAGAATATATCAAACATCATAAAGTGGATACATGTTCTTCTCAGCAGCACATTGGTCCTACTCAAATATAGACCATATATTATGCCATATGGAAACTCTTAGTAAATATAAAAGTATGGAGATAATACCATGCACCATATCTGATCATAATGGAATGAAACTTGAAATTAATGATTGAAGAAGGAAGGAAAAATTCTACATCACATGGAAAATGAACAATATGTTACTGAATGATCAATGGGTTACAGAAGACATAAAGGAGGAGATAAAAAATTTCTTAGAGACAAATGACAATACAGACAAAACATACCGGATTCTATGGAAAACAATGAAAGCAGTTTTAAGAGGGAAATTCATTTCTTGGAATTCTTTCCTCAAAAAAAAAAAGAAAAAAACATCAAATAAATGATGTCACACTACATCTCAAAAACCTAGAAAAAAAAAGCAAAACAACAAATGTAGTAGAAGACAAGAAATAATTAAAATTAGAGGAGAAGTCAACAAAATTGAAACAAAAAAATTGAAAAAATAAAAGTTGGTTCTTTGAAAATAAATTAAATCGACAGGGCCTTAGCCATGCTAATGAAGAGAAGTAGAGAGAGAACTCAAATTACTAACATATGGGATAAAAAAGGCAACATCACAACAGACACTACAGAAATTCAGATGATAATTAGAAAGTATTTTGAAACCCCATATTCCAATAAAACAGAAGATAATGAAGATATTGATAAATTTCTTATGTCATATAATCTGCCAAGTTTGAGTCCGGAAGACTCACACAATTTAAAAAGACCAATAACAAAGGAAGAAATAGAAGAAACCTTCAAAAGACTACCAACCAAAAAAAGCCCTGGACCAGATGGTTATACAGCAGAGTTCTACAAAACGTTCAAAGATGAATTAATACCAATACTTTTCAAGCTATTTCATAAAATATAAAAAGAAGGAGTTCTTCCAAATTCATTCTATGAGGCCAACATCACCCTGATCCCAAAACCAGACAAAGACACTTCAAAGAAAGAAAACTACAGACCAATATCTCTAATAAACTTGGATGCAAAAATTCTCAATAAAATCCTGGCAAATAAAAAACAAAAGCATATAAAAAAATTGTGCTTCATGATCAAGAGGGATTCATCCCAGGGATGCAAGGCTGGTTCAATATACGGAAATCAATAAATGTAATCCATCACATCAATAGACTTAAAGAGAAGAACCATATGATCATCTCGATAGATGCAAATAAAGCATTCTACAAAGCACAGCATCCCTTTTTCTTTAAAACTCTATAAAACACTAGGAATAACAGGAACTTACCTCAACATGGTAATAGCTATATATGCTAAACCTCAGGCTAGCATCATCCTAAATGGAGAAAAACTGAAGGCATTCCCTCTAAAATTTGCAACAAGACAGGGATGCCCTCTATCACCACTTCTATTTAATTTAGTTCTTGAAATACTATCCAGAGCAATGATACAGACAAAGGAAATTAAAGGCATAAAAATAGGAAAAGAAGAACTTAAATTATCGCTATTTGTGGATGACATGATAATATATTTAACAGACCCAAAAGGGTCTACAAAGAAACTGCTAGAGTTAATAAATGAATTCAGCAAATTGGCAGGATATAAAATCAACACGCATAAATCAAAGGCATTCCTGTATATCAGCAACAAAACTTCTGAAATGGAAATGAGGAAAACCACTCCATTTACAGTATACTCAAAGAAAATAAAAAACTTGGAAATCAACCTAACCAAAGAGGTGAAAGATTTATACAATGAAAACTACAGAACCCTAAAGAGAGAGATAGAAGAAGATGTTAGAGGATGGAAAAATATGCCCTGTACATGGATAGGCAGAAATAACATCATCAAAATGGCGATATTACCCAAAGTTCTCTACAGGTTTAATGCAATGCCAATCAAAAACCCAATGGCATTTCTTGTAGAAATAGATAAAGTAATCATGAATTTCATATGGAACAACAAAAGACCCAGAATAGCGAAAGCAATTCTAAGCAGGAAGTGTGAATCCAGAGTTCAAACTGTACTACAAAGCAATAGTAACAAAAACAGTGTGGTACTGGTATCAAAACAGGCAGATGGACCAATGGTACAGAATAGAGGACACAGAGACATATTCACAAAATTACAACTTTCTTATATTTGAAAAGGGGCCTAAAAGCATGCAATGTAAGAAGGATAGCATCTTCAACAAATGGTGCAGGGACAATTGGAAATTCATATGCAACAAAATGAAACGGAATCCCTTTCTCTCACAATGCATAAAAGTTAACTCAAAATGGATCAAGGAGCCAGATATAAAATCAGAGACACTGCGTCTGATAGAAGAAAAAGTTGGCTACGATGTACATACTGTGGGGTTGGGCTCCAAATTCCTTAATAGGACACCCATAGCCCAAGAGTTCATAAAAAGAATAAACAAATGGGACTTACTTAATCTAAAAAAGTTTTTTCTCAGCAAGAGAAACAATAAGAGAGTTAAATAGAGAGCCTACATCCTGGGAACAAATTTTTACCCCTTACACTTCAGATAGAGCCCTAATATCTAGAATATACAAAGAACTCAAAACAATTAAACAATGAGATAACAAATAACCCAATCAACAATGGGCCAAGGATCTTAACAGACACTTCACAGAGGAGGACATACAATCAATCAACAAGTACATGAAAAAATGCTCACCATCTGTAGCAGTCAGAGAAATGCAATCAAAACCACCCTAAGATACCATCTCACTCCAGTAAGATTGGCAGCCATTATGATGTCGAACAACAATAAGTGTTGGTGAGGATGTGGGGTAAAGGGTACACTTGTACACTGCTTGTGGGCCTGCAAATTGGAGAGTCCAATATGGAAAGCAGTATGGAGATTCCTGGGAAAGCTGGGAATGAAACCACCATTTGACCGAGATATCGCCCTTCTCAGACTCTTCCCTGAGGATCTTAATAGAGAGCAGTATAAGGATACTGCCACATCGAAGATCATAGCGGCACAATTCACAATAACTAGACTGTGGAACCAAACTAGATGCCCTTCAATAGACGAATGGATAATAAAAATGTGGCATCTATACACAATGGAGTATTACACAGCACTGAAAATGACAAAATCATAGAATTTGCAGGGAAATGAATGGCATTAGAATAGATTATGCTAAGCGAAGCTATCCAATCCTTAAAAAACAAATGCCAAATGTTTCCTTTTATATAGAGAGAGCAAATAAGAACAGAACAGGGAGGAAGAACATGAGAAAAATATTAAAACTAAACAGAGATGAGTGGGGGGAGAGAAAGGGAGAGAGAAGGAAAATTATATGGAAATGGTAGGAGACTACTCAATGTTACACAAAATTACATATAAGAGGTTGTGAGGCTAAAGAGGGGAAAACAAGGGAGAGAATTAAACAACAGCAGATGAGGTAGAGAGGGAAGATGGGAGGGGAGGGGGAATAGTAGGGGATAGGAAAGGTAGCAGAATTCAACAATAACTAGTATGCTATTATGTAAAAACGTGAGTGTGTAACTGATGTGATTCTGCGATTTGTATTTGGGGTAAAAATGGGAGTTCATAACCCAATTAAGTCAAATGTATGAAAGATGATATATCATGAGCTTTATAATGTTTTGAACAACCAAAAAAAAAGAATTGAATTTCCAATATTTGAGTCATATAACAACTTTATTTTTTAATAAAATTGTCTTTTATTTGTTATCTTACTTGCTGGTATCTGCCTTTCAGTTTTAAAAACTATGTGCTTTAGCCATTCATCCATGTAGTATGTTACAGAAAATTTTGAGTGTCTCCATATAACCAGATTGGCAAGGCATCAAGGTTTCCTTCACAAACAAGGTGAAGGCTTTGCCATTAGAAATTTAATATTCTGCAAAACAATTTTTTTAACTTTCCAATTAAATTTCCAAAAAAAATTAGAAAAAAAAAAGAATCTAAACCCCACAGTAAGAAGGCCTCAAAGTGGAGAAGTGGAGCATTTACGGCAGGCCTATTTGATCACTGCTGGTTCACAGGAAGCGTGTCCAATCAACCCTGATGTTAGGCAAATGAGGGGCAAGGGAGCTTATTTTGGGCACTGGTTTGGATGTGCCCCTCATGGAAAACTCGATCCAGAGGTTATGATGTGTGTTTATATGGAAGAAGATGATGGCCATGTGGGAGTGTTTTGGTTTTAATTGTGGTCATTTGTGTGGTAGTTGGAAGAGATGACTGGGTCCACCTGGGCTTGAACTCTGGTGTGATTCCCCTTAGAGAATGAGATTTGGAACTGACTTCAGAGAAGTATTGCCATGAATGTTGTTGGGATTTCAGGAGGCCACGCATGAGAGTCGCCCTTGGAAACTGAGATCTTGGCCCAGAGAGGCTTTGCAGAGAGCACTGGGGATCTCAGCTAGGATATCACAGGTTTTATTCTGAAAGACCTGGCAGCCATCATTGAGAGTCAAAACACACATGGACCTCACATTGTAGACCTCAATGGGCCTGGCTTCATGTGACAATTTGGCCACTCTTTGGGAAGCCTTGCCTGTGAGAGATCTCCAGATCCTTCATTAAAATGAGCTTCCTCAACATTTAATGGATCCTGAATGAATTGAAACCCACAGTACCAACAACTTCATCTGTGAAAAATAGTTAGATAAATACCATGAATTTTTAGAAATTCTCATGACCAGGTGGCACTGGAGAACCTTTGGATGTCCTGTTGCTGATCATGAGTATACCAGACAGTGCCTTGATTGACTAGGTATCATGAAAATGGTGTAGAACAGAGATGCCAGTAAGTTGGAGCCTGATATGTAGTGGGCCTAGAGCAGTGGTGTGCAGGTGTGTGATAAAACATCTGTGGTGGGGCCTGTGGATCTGCCATTGACTTTCAAATGCCTTGACACAGACACGGTGCAGCCAGCAGACCCTTCTATATAAAGGCATCTTGTTATATGGAGATTTTTCACGGCAATGTTTAGAATCAGGTTGCTATGGTCAAGGGGCAAGCTATGTGGGATAGAAGCTTAGTTGGTGCATTCTCATGCAGACACTGACCCACCACACGTGACAGAACTCCCTCCAGCACTGTGTCCCACTTGAACTCCTTGTATTTCATGAAGCAAATACCAAACTCCCAGTGCAGCAGCAAGAAACAAAACGAAAAGTCGAGGATGACCAAATGGCTTCACAGTCCACATGGGGAGACACTTAGCCCCAGTGGCCACAATTTAGCTACAAAGAGAGAATTTAGCACTGCTGCCTCATGTTCATTGGAAAATAAGAAACCATGTCCTCCTGGTCACATAGATGCAGACCTAGCTTTGATGGTTTCACTACATCGGAAGTTAAAGCTCCTGAAAACAACATATATTTCAAGTGCCCAAGCTCAGAGGCAATTTCTCAAGAAGTGTTTAGGCCAGCAGATCTCCATGTTTGTGGAGTGCTTACCATGTCACTTACTTTTGGAAACTGCTCTATCAACTCCAAGGTTGTGAACTCCTGAGCATTTTCCATTCTAAATATATATTCACAGATTTTCTAACTCTTCTCCTCTAATTCTGACTTACTTGGGGCAAAGGGAATGTCAAGTCATTGTTCTGGATGAGAGAGGGAAGATTGTTTTGTAGCACATATTTGCATACACATTGGATTCATTTTCCAATTTTCTGTTTGAAATACTGAATCCCTGACACTAACCCATACCCTACTAAACTCTTACTACTAATCCTAATATAATGGAGAAAAATAACCCAAACAGAATAGAAATACAAGCATTTCAGAAGAAGCATGGTGTATAGTTGGAATTACCTTTTGCATGATATAAGGTAGGAGTTATAAATCTAGTCAATTATTTGTTGAAATAATTTTCCATGTGTTTTTAAAGTTAAGAAAAATGTGAATTCCTGTCTCCCTTTCTCTGTAGCCTATTAAGCAAATGTATTTTTATATGCACAAATAGAATCCTACCTGGTTTCACATATACATTCTTGTGAGGTGGCTGACTTGGCAGATACAAATTGTGAGAAGAGATCACTCCTCCTAAACGCTGTTTTAACTGAAAATTCAACCGATGGGTGAGCTTCCTAGATGAACAACACTATACACATATTCATGTTCAGTAAAATGAATATTTTGGGATATGCGGATGAGTTATTTTTCATGATGAATTTCAATTGGCATATATATTGCTACATTATAATGTGTGTGTTTGTGTGTCTATATATACAATATATATATATATATATATATATATATATATATATATATATATATATATATATATATTCTCCAGATTTACCAAAATATGAAATATATGTGTCTTCTTATACACCGCCTGAATTCATTCATATTCATATATGTGGATTTATAATCAACTTTTAAAAAGTTTATTCTCAGAAATATGCATCCACTGAAATAAATATTTGTTTCCTAGTACTGAAAACTAACTTCAGGGAAGGGTGCTTACAAATCCTAATATTTCTACAGTAACTGACCAAGTTTAACATCAATGCAAGTAGATTCCTATTGGATATGATGTGTTTATTAAAGTTCATTTTAATCAAACCTGGTACGTTATTATTTCTTCAGTTTATAGACATCATAAATTATATCCTTTCATTCACAAGTTCACAAATTTATAAACCTTTGGTTCACTTTCAATCACTTCCTCCTTCAGAACACTTATATTTCTCCATGTTTCTTGACTGGTCTTTTCACTAGACTTCTTTCTAAAGACATTATTTTCGATTCCATAATCATTTTTGAAGCAAAACTCACACACTATTTATGATAAACTGTAACCCTAATATAACCATTAGATATATAAGTGGTTGGAATGAATGTATGTATATCAATAAATGATTTCCTCTATTTTTTCAGATATCAATACAATCCATTATTTAAATTTGGAACCAGTCATATAATTTATTCACAGTATGGTCTATTAATGCATCATCTCTATATTCATCAACACAGGGTAAGCCGATTAGTATCCCCAGTACTAATTTATATCTTTTCAAAATATTTCCCCCAGAAATGGTGGAAGAAATACTCATGTCACCTGATCTTCATATACATATTATCACAGTAATATTCTGGACACAAAATGCGAAGGTCACCCTTATGATTGTACCAAAGCCTCAATGGAATGTGAACATGGATTACTAAATATATCCATGTCCAGGTTGCCTAATGCTCTCAAATGTCAATCTTATTGGTGACTACAAATTGGTTTCTTCTTAAGATTATGTATTCAACCTCAACCCTGTTGAAAATGTCTAATCCTATCACGTTATACTTTGCCTGATTTCCTAATGTCTCTATTGATGTCTGCTTTCCTACATATTTTCCCCAGTTCATCATTGTGCCTGACTCTTCACATATGGTGTCATTTATATTCACTCTCTAACCAAAACCCTATTGCTAAAGAACATTTGGTCCAAATCCTAGACTCACTCTTCCTTCTAAACCTACTGACTATCTTCCTAATCCTACACACAATCCCTTTTTGACTGGATGATCTCTTCTACATTTAATCATCTGAGGTACAGGGTCTTATGCCATTGTATATCAATTTACCTGAGACCTCGGTGCAAAACATAACTCAAGCTAAGGATCCCAATCAAGGGTCCAAATCCTTCTGGGCTTCAAATATTACCTAGATTTCTGTTTTCATACTTATGTTCTACCTCTATATTCTTATAAATATCGCTGGTTCCCAATAGCATTATTCATCCAGCAGAATGATTTCCAACCCAAATCGTACATGCTATTAATCCTAACCATACAATGTTCTCTCAATCTCACTTTACAGAAGAGCAGGGACAAAGTTGGTATTACAATACAGGAAGTTAGGAGATCTTCCAACTGCTGAGTACCTCAAAATCCATGCAGAAATGATCCCTGGAGAAGATGCAGGTAGCTATGAAGGACCTGAGAGAACAAAAGTCATATTCCATGGCAAAAAACATGGTCAGGATGAAAAGATGTGTCTGAGTCAGCCTCTCTATTCTTTAGGTAGGGAAGATGGACCAAACCAGGCCTGTGTGGAGAGCTGTTCCCAGGTGACTATGGTTTCTATACCATTCTAACATGAGAAAGTATCACAGGAAGTAGGGCAGCCTCCATGTCAGGAGACAATAGGAAGAAACTGTTAGGACAAAGTGGTGGCCAAGACAGTGACCTCATTCATTTTCTGAAGGTAGTGACCTCACCTCACTTCCTTGGTGATGAAGCTCTCTGAATTTTGTGATCCAGGAAGCAAGGCACCTTGAGCCAGTCCCAGTCCCAGTCGCAGTGGGCTCATTTCTTTGGATTTTCCAGGAACAGAGTCAGTCTTTCTTGGTACCTACTGATGTAAGGGTTGCCAAATACCAAGAAAGCTCTGAAGAGGGGTCTTTCCAGAGAGGATAGGAATTGGCTCACCACTGCGTCCTTACAACTTCACAGATTTGACCAAGGAGACCAGATCTGAGATAGAAAGGCCATTTCTGGGGAACATTGTATGTCCTACCAGTCAGAGGACATTCCAGATAGTCACAGACCTACTTGGAAGAAGGAGGTGCATTAGTGGGTGTTGGTTTGTGTTTGTGGTTTTTTCACATGATCTGAGAATAGGTAAAAAAGGAGGTTTGTTTGGTTTGGAGTGGACTGTTTCTAGTAAGTCATTTGACAAGGAGACTGTTTCTGTGTCTGTGTATCCCATTGAGTTTTTCTTTGTAGATATTAGAAAAGAAAATAGCTCATTGGGTGTGTCCTGTCTAGTAGAAAACTTCCCAGTGTGCATCCTTCCCAATTAATGAATGGACTGAGGCTTGCCTCATCCATGGGCAACACCTGCTATCTACCTAAGTTCTCATTTTTTTCCTGAATTCTGGCCACTCTCAAGATTAGTATCATGTATTTTTGTACAAGATACGTACCACCTCCAAGCTCTGTGACATGGCCATGTACTCGATAGCTGAAGAGAATGGCGAGCATCTCAGAAAACTCACATATCAGAGTAACCAGGAAAGTCTCCTAGGAGAAACCCTGCTTGGGGGCTTTTGATTACCTATTGTTCTGTTGCTCTGAATGTCAGAAAGGTCTTTGCCTCAGGCCAAACCTTAGTGAAGCCTGAAGAAAAGAGTTTTCAAATGGAAATGAATGGGAATCACCTGTGGCTTTTTACTTTATTGCTTTGGAAAAAGATTTGTCTGAATCAGCCTCTTGGCCCTGTGTGAGCCTGTGGTTTAGATTTTCAGCACCTGATGGGTCTAGAGAAAGATCCCATGTGGGCATTCAAAACCAAAATGGAAAAAAGATCAGTCATTTTGGATGAAGCCTGTCGCCTTCCTCTGTAATATTTCTGACCTCCATCAAGTGAGAATAGGGATCATTTGTGTCAAATGAGTTCTTCAAAGCCCTGCAGAGGCTGGACAATAGGTGCTTGCGTTTTCTCATGACTCCAATTCACACAAAGAATCTATACCCCACAGTCAGTAGGCCTCAAATTTGAGAAGTGGAGCAGTATTAACAGCAGTCCTATATGATCACTTCTGTTTCACAGGAATGTTGTCCAGGCCAACCTGACTTTAGGCAAATGAAGGGCAAGGGAGATTATTTTTGACACTGTCTTGGGCTGTGCCCCTCATGGAAACCTCCAGCTAGAGTTTATGATTAGTGTCTATATAAAAGAAGAAGAGGGCCCTGTGGGAGTGTTTTGGTTTTATTTGTCATCATTTGTGTGGCAATTGGAAGAGATGCCTGGGTCCACCAGGGCTTGAACTCTGTTGTGATTCCCCTTAGAGACTGAGTTGTGGAACTGAACTCAGAGAAGTATTGCCATGAATTGTGTTGGGATTTTTGGAGGCCACACATGAGATTCGCCATTGGAAACTGAGATCTAGGCCCAGGGTGACTTTCCACAGAGCACTGGGAATCTCAGCCAGGATATCACAAGATTTTATTTTGAAAGATTGTCAGCCATAGTTGAGAGTCAAAACACACATGGAATTCACATTGTAGACCTCAATGGGCCGGGCTTCATGTGACCTTTTGCCCACTCTTTGGGAAGCCTTGCCTGTGAAAGTTCTCCAGAGCTTTCATTGAAATGAGATTCCTCACCTTTTAATGGTTCCTGTATAAATTAAATCCCACAGTGCCTCCAACTTCATTATTGAAAAATATCTAGATAAATACCATGAATTTTTTGAAATTACTATGACCAGGTTGCACTGGAGAACCTCTGAATGTCCTGTTCCTGATCATGATTGTACCAGACAGTGCCTTGATTGACTGGGTTTCATGAAAAAAGTGTAGAACATAGATGCCAGAAAGTTGGAGCCTGCAGACTAGTGGGCCTAGAGCAGAGGAGTGTAGGTGTGTGAAAAAAACATTTGTGGTGGGGCCACGTGGATCTGCCATTGGCTTAGAAAGACTTGTGACTGACATGGTACAGCCAGCAGACCCTTCTATGTAAGGGCATCTTGTTATATGGAGAGGATTCCTGCCAAAGGTCAGAATCAGGTTGCTATTGTCAAGTTGAAAAGCTATGTGGGATTGAAGCCTCACTGGTGCATTTTACTAACCCACCACACGTGAGAGTACATCCTCCAGCACTGTGTCCCAGTAGAACTCCTTGTATTTCGTGAAGCCAATACCAAACTCACAGTGCAGCAGTAAAAAACACCACGAAAGTGGATAATGACCAAATGGCTCTACAGACAACACAGTTAGATACTTAGACCCCAGTGGCCAAAGTTTACCTACAAAGAGAGAATTCAGCACTGCTGCCTCATGTTCACTAGAAAACAAAAAAAACATGTCATCCAGGTCACATAGATGGAGACCCAGAATTGATGCTCTCACTACAAAGGAAGCTGAAACTCCTGACAACAATATATATTTTAACTGCCCGACCTCAGAGGCAGTTTCTCAAAAAGTCATTGGGCCAGCAGAGCTCCATGTTTGTGGAGTGTTTACCCTCTCCCTTTTTGTAACCCGTTCTACCTCCTACAAGTTTGTGAACTCCTGAGCATTTTTCTTTCCACATATGTATTCACAGATTTTCTAACTTTTCTCCACTAATTGTGTCTTATTTGGGGCGAAGGTAATGTCAAAGCATTGTTCTGGATGAGAGTGGGAAGATTTTTGTGTAGCACATATTTGCATACACATTAGATTCATTTTCATATTTTCCATTTGAAATACTGAATCCCTGACACTAACCCATACCCTACTAGACTCTGACTACTAATCCAAATATGATGGAGAAAAAGAAACTTAACAGAATAGAAATACTGGCCTTTCATAGGAGGCATGGTGTATACTTGGACTTGCCTTCGGCTTTATCAACGGTATGTGTTATAAATATAGTCAACTTTTCATTGTAATACTTCTCCATGAGTTTTTAAAATTAACACATATGTAAATTTCTGTCTCCCTTTCTCTGTAGCCTATTCATCACATGTATTTTTTAATGCATCTTTAGAATTCTACCTGGTACCACATGTACATTCTTGTGAGCTTGCTTATTTTGGAAGATACAAATTGTGAGAAGAGATCACTCTCTCTAAATACTGATGGAACTGGAAATTCAACCTATGGGTGAATTTCCTAGATGAACAATATTATGCATAAATAAATGTTCAGTAAAATGAATATTTTTGGATACGTGGATGATATCTATTTTATTATGATTTTCGAATGGCATATATATTGCTACATTTTAATGTCTGTGTATGTGAGTATCTATCTATCTATCTATCTATCTATCTATCTATCTATATAGATATAGATATCTACTCTTTAGATTTTCCAAAATATGAAATATATGTGTCTTATTATACACTTTCTAAATTTACTCATGTGTGTGTATGTGGATTTATAAACAAATTTTCACAAAATAATTCTTAGAAATATTCATCCACCTTAAATACATATTTATTTCCTAGTACTGAAAACTAAATTCAGTGAATGGTGCATACAAATCGTAATATTTCCACAGTGACTGACCCAGTTTCACATCAATGCAAGTAGACACCTATGGGACCATGATGTGTATTTTGAAGTTCATTTTTATTCAACACTGATACATTACTATTTCTGCAGTTTATGGACATAATAGGATATATTATTTCATCCACAATTTCACAAATTTATAGGCATTTAGTTCACTTTCAATCACTTCCTACTTCAGAACACATGTATTCCTCCATGTTTCTTGACTGTTCTTTTCATGAGATTCTTTCCAAACACATTATTTTTGATTTCCATAATCATTTTTGAAGCAAAACTCAGACACTCTTCATGATAAACCATAATGCTAATATTATCATTAGATGTATAACTGGTTAGAATGAATTTATGTATATCAATATAAGATTTCCTATATATTTTCAGATATCAATTCAATCCATTATTTAAAGTTTGTACCAGTTATATTATTTATTCACAGTATGGTCTATTAAGGCATCATCTCTATATTCATAGACCGATGGTATACCTATTTGTATCCCAAATACTAATTTATAAGTCTTTAAATTATTGCTTTAAGAATATTGGAAGAAATACTCTAGCCACCTGATATACATATACATTTCATCACAGTAATATTCCTGACACAAAATGCAACGGACACACTTATGATTGTACCAAAGCCTATATTGAAAGTGAGCATGTATTACTAACAACATCCATGTCCTGATTAACTAATGATCTCAAATATCATTCCTATTGGTGAGTACATATTTGTTTCTTCCTAAGATTAAATATTGAAACTGAACCCTGTTAAAAATGTCTCATCCTATCACTCACTTTGTACTTTGCCTGATTTCCTAATGTCTCTATTGATATCTGATTTCCTACACATTTTCCCCAGTTCATCACTGTGACTGACTCTTGAAATATGCTGACATTTACATTCACTCTCTAACAAAACCCCTATATCTAAAGAACTTTTGGTCCAACTCCTAGACTCACTGAAATGGGTTCTTCAAAGCCCTGCAGAGGGTAGCCCATAGGTGCTTGGGTTTTCTCATGACCCCAATTCACATAAAGAATCTATGCCCCACAGAGAGTAGGCCTCAAATTGGAGAAGTAGAGCAGTATTAATGGCAGGCCTATTTGATCACACCTGATTCACAGGAAGGGTTTCCAGGCCACCCTGAATTTAGGCAAATAAGGGGCAAATGAGCTTATTTTGGACACTGTCTTAGGCTGCGCCCCTCATGGAAACCTCCAGCAAGAGGTTATGATGAGAGTTTATATTGAAGAAGATGAGGGCCATGTGGGAGTGTTTTGGTTTAATTGTGGTCATTTGTGTGGTAGTTGGAAGAGATGACTGGGTCCACATGGGCTTGAACTCTGGAGTGATTCCCCTTAGAGACTGAGTTCTGGAAATGAACTCAGAGAAGTATTGACATGAATTGTGTTGGGATTTTAGGAGGCCACACATGAGAGTTGCCCTTGGAGACTGTGATCTAGCCCCAGGATAGCTTTCCAAAGAGCACTGGGAATCTCAGCCAGGATATCACATGACTTTATTCAGAAAGACGTGGCAGCCATTGTTGAGAGTCAAAACACACATGGACCTCAATTGTAGACCTCAATGGGCCTGGCTTAATGTGACCTTTTGGCCACTCTTTGGGAAGCCTTGCCTCTGAGAGTTCTCCTGAGCTTTAATTGAAATAATCTTCCTCACCATTTCATGGTTCCTGAATAAATTGAAAGCCACAGTGCCTCCAACTTCATCCTTGAAAATTGGCTATATAAATACCATGAATTTTTTAAATTCCCATGAACAGGTGGCACTGGAGAACCTTTGGATATCTGTTGCTGATCACGAGTGTACCAGACATTGCATTGATTGACTGGGTTTCATGAAAATGGTGAGAACAGAGATGCCAGAAAGTTGGAGCCTGCTGACTAGTGGGCCTAGAGCAGTGGTGGGCAGGTGTATGATAAAACATCTGTCGTGGGGACACGTGGTTCTGCCATTGGTTTCCGAATGACTTGTGAATGACATGGTGCAGCCAGCAGAACCTTACAAGTAAAGGGACCTTGTTATATGGAGAGGTTTCAGGGCAATGTTCAGAATCAGGTTGCTATGGACATGGGTGCAAGCTTTTTGGGATAGAAGCCTGGTTGGTGCATTCTCCTGCAGACCATCATCCACTACACGTGAGAGTACTCCCTCTAGCACTGTGTCCCAGTTTTTCTCCTTGTATTACGTGAAGCCAATACCAAACTCCCAGTGCAGCAGTAAGAAACACCACGAAAAGTGGAGTATGACCAAATGGCTTCACAGATCACATGGTTAGACACTTAGACCCCAGTGTCCTCAGTTTACTAACAAAGGGAAAATTCAGAACTTCTGCCTCATGTTCAATAGCATATAAGGAACCATGTCATCCAGGTCACATAGATGCCAACCCAGGTTTGATGGTCTCAATACAAAGGAAGCTAAAGCTCCTGACAACAACAAATTTTTCAAGGGCCCAAACTCAGAGGCAGTTTCTCAACAACTCATTAGGCCACCAGAGTTCCATGTTTGTGGAGTGTTTACCCTGTACCTTACTTTTGGAAATTCCACTACCATCTCCAAGGTTGTGAACTCCTGAGCATTTTCTTTTCCAGATATATATTCACAGACTTTCAAACTCTTCTCCACTAATTGTGTATTACTTGTGGCGAAGGAAATATCAAGGCATTGTTTTGGAGGACAGTGGGAAGATTTTTGTCTAGCAAATATTTGCATACACATTAGATTCATTTTCCTATTTTCCATTAGAAATACTGAATCCCTGGCACTAACCCTTACCCTACTAGACTCTGACTACTAATCTTAATATGATGTAGAAAAAGAAACCTAACAGAATAGAAATACAGGCCGTTCATAGGAGGCATGGTGTATACTAGGACTTGCCTTCTGCTTTATCAAGTGAATGTGTTATAAATCTAGTCAACTTTTCATTGTAATACTTCTCCATGAGTTTTAAAGTTAACAGATATGTACATTTCTGTCTCCCTTTCTCTGTACCCTATTCATCTCATGAAATTTATTATGCATATTTAGTATCCTACCTGGTATCACACGTACATTCTTGTGAGCTTGCTGTTTTAGGAAGATACAAATTGTGAGAAGAGATCACTCCCCCTAAATACTGATGGAACTGAAAATTCAACATATGGGTGAATTTCCTAGATGAACAGCATTATACATAAATCCATGCTCAGTAAAAAGAATATTTTTGGATATGAGGATGATATATATATTTCATGATGAATTTTGATTGGCATACATATTACTACATTTTAATGTCTGTGTTTGTATCTTTATATATATATTTTTTTTCTCCAGATTATTCAAAATATGAAATATATGTGTCTTATTTTACACTCACTAATTTAACTCATGTTCCTATATGTGGATTTATAATCAAATTTTCACAAAATAATTCTCAGAAATATTCATCCACATGAAATACATATTTATTTCCCAGTACTGAAAACTAACTTCGGTGAAAGGTGCTTACAAATCCTAATATTGGTACAGTAACTGACCCAGTTTAACATCAATGCAAGTAAAATCCTATGGGACATGATGTGTATTTTGAAGTTCATTTTTATTCAACACTGGTACATTACTATTTCTTCAGTTTATGGACATTATAAGATAATACTTTTCATCCACAAGTTAACAAATCTGTACGCATTTGGTTCACTTGCAATTACTTCCTGCTTCAGAATATATGTATTCCTCCATGTTTCTTGACTGTACTTTTCATGAGATTATTTCCAAACACATTATTTTCGATTTCCATAATCATTTTTGAAGCAAAACTCCCACACTCTTCATGATAAACCATAATGCTAAAATTACCATTAGATGTATAACTGGTTAGAATGAACTTATGTATATCAATATAAGATTTCCTATATATTTTCAGATATCAATTCAATCCATTATTTAAAGTTTGATCAAGTTATATTATTTATTTACAGTATGGTCTATTAAGGCATCATCTTTATAATCATAGGCACAGGGTACACGTACTTGTGTCCCCAATACTAATTTATAAGTCTTAAAATGTTGCTTTCAGAAATGTTTGAAGAAATACTGTAGTCACCTGATATACATTTACATTTCATCACAGTAATATTCCTGACAAAAAATGCAACGGACACCCTTATGATTGTACCAAAGCCTAAATTTAATGTGAGCATGTATTACTAACAACATCCATGTCCTGATTAACTAGTGATCTCAAATATCATTCCTATTGGTGACTACATATTTGTTTCTTCCTAAGATTATATATTCAAACTCAACCCTGTTAAAAACGTCTTATCCTATTACTCACTTTGTACTTTCCCTGATTTCCTAATGTCTCTATTGATATCTGCTTTCCTACACATTTTCCCCAGTTCATCACTGTGACTGACTCTTCACATATGCTGACATTTCCATTCACTCTCTTACCAAAACCCTATATCTAAATAACTTTTGGAACTATCCCTTTTTGTCTGGAGGATCTCTTCCTCATTCAGTCATCCAAGGTACAAGGTCCTATGCCATTGTATAACGATTTATTTGAGACAACTTTGCAGAAATAATTCAAAGCTAAGTATCCCAATCAAGGGCCCAGTGTTCATCTGGGTTTCAAATCTTTCCTAGATTTCTGTATTCATACTTATATTACACCTATATATGCTTGTAAATATCGGAGGTCCCCAATACCATTATTCATCTCGCAGAATGATTCCTAACCCAAATTGAACATGTTATTAACCCTAACCATGCACTGTTCTCTCAATTTAACTTTACAAAGACCAGGGACAGAGTTGGTGTTATAATACAGGTAGGTAGGGGATCTTCCACCTGTTGAGAACCTCAAGTTCCATGCAGAAATAAACCCTGAAGAAGATGTAGGCAGCTATGAAGGACCTGAGAGAGCAACAGTAATCTTCCTTGGTAAAATACCTGGTCAGGATGAAGCCATGTGTATGAATAAGCCTCTCTTTTCTTAAAGTAGAGAAGATGGACCAAACCAGGTCTGTGTGGAGAGCTGTTAACATGTGCCTATGGTTGATATACCATTCTATCTTCTGAATGTGACACAGGAAGTAGGGGAAGCCTCTCTCTCGTGGGACCCTTGGAAGCAAATGTTAGGATAAAGTGGTTACCAAGGTAGTGACCTCATTCAGTTCCTGAAGGAAGTGACCTACCTCACTTCCTTGGTGATGGAACTCTCTGAACTTGGGATCCAGGAAGCCAGGCACTCAGAGCCAGTCCCAGTCCCAGTCCCAGTGGGTTCACTTGTTTGGATTTACCAAGGACAGAGTCAGTCTTTTTGGTACATACTGATGTGTGGATGGCTAAATGCCAGGAAAGCTCTGAAGAGGGGCCTTTCCTGAGAAAGCAGGTAGTGACTCACTGATTGATGCTGAAAACTTTACAGAGTTGGTAAAGGAGACCTGATCTGAGACAGGACAGTCCATTTCGAGGGAGCAGAGTAAGGCCCATCAGTCTGAGGACACTCTGGATAGTCACAGACCTACTTGGGGGAAGGAGGTGCCTTTGTGGGTGTGGGTGTGAATTTGTGTTTTTTTATCATGTTCTGAGAATAGGTAGGAAAGGCAGTATGTTTGGTTTGGAGTGGACTGTTTTTAGTAAGTCATTTGACTTGGCGAGTGTTTCTATGTTTGTGTATCCCACTTTTTCCGTGGTTGTAGATATTAGAAAAGTGAATGCATCAATGGATGTGTCCTGTCTAGTAGAAAGCATCTCAGCACACATCCTTCCCAATTTATGAATGGACTGTGGCTTGCCTTATATGGACAACACCTACTTCTTTCCTTAGTTCCTGTTTTCTTCCTGAATTCTGGCCACTCTCCAGAATAGGCTCATGTTTTTTTGTCCAAGATATGGACCTCCGTCGAGTTCTGTGACATGGCCATGTACTGGATAGATGAAGGGAATTGGGAGCATCTCTGAAAACTCGGATATCAGTGTGACCAGTAAAGTCTCAGTAGAGAAACCCTGCTTTGTGCCTTTTGCTTACCTACTGTTCTGTTGACCTGAATGTCAGGAAGGTCTTTTCCTCAGGCCACCAGTTTGTGAAGCCTGAAGAAAAGTGCTTTCAATTGGAAATGAATGAGCATCACCTGTGGCTCTTTGCTTAATTGCTTTGGAAAGGGATGTGTCTGAATCATCCTTTCGGCTCTGAGAGAGGCTGTGGCTTTGATTTTCAGCACCTGATGGATCTAAAGAAAGATCCCATGTGTGCATCCAAAACCAAAATGGCAAAAAGATCAGTCATTGTGGATGAAGTCTCTTGCTTCCTCTGTTAGGTTCCTGACCTCCATCAAGTAAGTATAGGGATCCTTTGAGACAAATGAGTTCTTCAAAGCCCTGCAGCAGTGCTTGGGTTCTCACATGACTCCAAATCACATAAAGAATCTATACCTCACAGTCAGTAGGCTTCAAAATGAAGAAACAGAGCAGTATTACTGGCAGGCCTATTTGATCAGTCCTGGTTTACAGGAAGGGTGTCCAGGAAACCCTGACTTTAGGAAAATGAGGGGCAAGGGAACTTATTTTGGACACTGTCTTGGGCTGCGCCCCTAATGGAAACCTCCAGCCAGAGGTTATGATGAATGTCTACATGGAAGAAAATGAGGGCCATGTGGGAGTATTTTGGTTTTAATTGAACATTTTTAACCCTAACCATACACTGTTCCCTCAATCTAAGTATTCAGAAAAGCAGGGACAAATTTGGTCTTACAATACAGGAATGCAGGGGATCTTCCACCTGCTGAAAACTTCAAAGTTCCATGCAGAAATGAACCCTGGAGAAGATGTAGGCAGCAATGAAGGATCTGAGAGAGCAAAAGGCATCTTCCATGGCAAACAGCCTGGTCAGGATGAAGGGTTGTGTCTGAATCAGATTCTCTCTTCTTAATGTATAGGAGAGGCCTGTGTGGAGAGCTGTTCCCAGGTGACTATTGTTTCTTTACCATTCTAACTTGTGAAAGTGTCACAGGAAGTAGGGACATCCTCCATGTTATGAGACCTTAGGAAGCAAATGTTAGGACAAATTGGTTGCCAAGGCAGTGACCTCATTCAGTTACTAAAGGAAGTGACCTCACCTCACATCCTTGTTGATGGAACTCTCCAAATTTGGGTTCCAGGAATCTAGGCACCCAGGCCCAGTCCCAGCACCAGTTCCAGTGTTCTCACTTGTTTGGATTTTCCAAGGACAGAGTCAGTCTTTTGTGGTACCTACTTATGTGAGAATGGCCAAATTCCAGAAAAATTCTGAAGAGGGGCCCTTCCGGAGAAAACAGGTAGAGGCTCACTGCTGGCTCCTGACAACTTCACAGATTTGACCAAGGAGTCCAGATCTGAGACAGGACAGACCATTTCTGGGGAACATAGTATGGCCCTCCAGTCAGAGGACACTCTGGATAGTTCCAGACCCACTTGGGGGAAGGAGGTGCCTTTGTGGTTGTGGGTGTGGGTTTGTGGTTTTTTCTTTGGTTCTGAGAATAGTTAGGAAAGGGGGTGTGTTTGGTTTGGAGTGGACTGTTTCTAGTTAGTCCTTTGACAAGGCGAGTGTTTTTAGGTCTGTGTATCCCACTGTTTTCGTGGTTGTAGACATTAGAAAAGATAATGCCTCAATGGGTGTATCCTCTCAAGGAGAAAACTTCCCAGCATTCATCCGGCACAATTTATGAATGGAGTGTGGCTTGCCTTATCAATGGGCAACACCAACTATCTTCCTACGTTCCTGTTTTCTTCCTGAATTCTGGCCACTCTCCAGAATAGGCTCATGATTTTGTGTCAAATATATGTACCACTTCCAAGTTCTGTGACATGGCCATGTACTGGTAGCTGAAGGGAATGGCAAGCATCTCAGAAAACTCAGATATCAGTGTAGCCAGTAAAGTCTCAGTGGAGAAACCCTGCTTTGGGCCTTTTGATTACCTATTGTTATGTTGCCCTGAATATCAGGAAAGTCTTTGTCTCAGGCCACCCCTTTGTGAAGCCTGAAGAAAACAGTTTTCACATGGAAATGAATGGGCATTACCTTTGAGTTTACAATAAAACCTTCACAGATTTGGCTCTCATTAAGTTAAAAATACTTTTAGATTGTATCTCAGTGTAAAAAGTAACATGGAACTGTACATATCTTATTGATAACAAGTCCAATTATAGAACACAAATGATATACATTAATCTCCAACACTCCAACATGTTTTTCTTTTAAGCCTAGAATTACCATACAACCTTAGAACACCAGCTTGATACAATGGTCTTTGCAAGCTTCTACCTTACAGACTTGTATACCTGGAAGATATGAACACATTAACACCACAATTACATTGATGTTTTTGTATTAAACAAGTTTAGATTTTAAAGAAATAACATGGCACAATTTTATAAAAACAGTACTTGTTTTACCAGCTGTTTAATTTTTTAAGATTACTTGCTCAAAACTTACACATATAACCAAGTTACACACACCTTTTTTTATTATTTACTTAAACCCTTTTAATTACTTAATCATATAGACTCTCTTATCCAGAAACACGTTTTTCCTCTATTATATCTATATCTAGAACCTTTTAGTTTCTCTTTTCCATCTACTAACCTCTTTCTGTTCACATTTCAATACAATGCTTTTCAATTTCTGAATTTAAGCAGATTATTTTATAGACATCTACATTTTATTAGGGCCTTTTTGAAAACATAGAAAACTTATTGGCCTAATTTTAAAGACATCTTTATTTTTATCTGTTTTCCCAATTTGAATTAAAACATATGAATCACGTGAATCAAAACATTTGGATACATTTTTAAATTTTTCATGAGCGCTCCTCATCTGTCAATTGTCATATCCCTGCATGATATATGGACATACACACATACAGACATACCAACATACAACACGTAACACAAATGTAACACATAACACAATAGTAAAGGCCTTGTAGCTTTTTTCAGGTGAAATCTCCATTGCAATGCTGAAAACTCCAGAGTCGATCAAAAATAGAACTGATCAGAAAACATTAACCCATCAGCAGAATCAAGATCATGAGCTCAAAAAAAAAAAATTACAGAATCTAAGAAAAGCAAGAGTCCTAAAAATGATGACTGGCCAGTAATTAGTAAATACCATATTATATACTTTTTTGGTTAGGTCTAGTTTGAGTTCAGGTAAAAAGACACATTTACTCTTTTTATCTGTCTCCTGCTGAGTGCTGCAGGCTTCTTTTATTTGCATATCAAAGTAAGTCCTGGCTGAGGTCTGGAAAACTGGAAAGACTGGAATTCTGAGAAGAAACCTCACGCCTAAGGCATTTATCTATAAGTCATAATTTCCAGGTTTGGATGTTGAAAATTTTGATGCATGTTTAAGATGTAATTCTCAAAATTTTATTTCTTTAGATTTTTCTACACTAGAAAAACTTGCTCACACAAAACTGAAAATAGGATCATTTTTTGATAATATTAATGCCACCATCAGAAGAAGTTTCTATAGGATCATTAAGCCCCTTTCTTTGTTATGAAGTTTCTAATAGTATTAAGTTACATTAAATTGGCTGAAAAATTTTTAAAAAGAACCACATGCTACCATGTGTATCCGAAATTAAGCTTTAAAAATTTCCAAGACTGTTGCTAATTAATGTCATTTCAATAAGCCAGACCAACGTTTTAATTTAGTACCATTTTTTAAAATCTTACACACTGATGGGAATAGATACCATATCATAATTTATTATCTCTTCCCAAGTTAATGCACTGATATATCTAGTGAAATTTTTTCAGGCTGTCTAGTTCAAAATTAAAACTCTTTATTTTTTTTTTTACCCTAAGTATTTAAGTTTCCTAGCATGAACTACCTGAAATCAAACTAAACAATTGTTTAAACCCAACTTTTAACTGTAAGATAGTGCAATGCTTTAGAAACCCATTTAGATACCAGATGGTTAAAATAAAAAAATCATTTCTAGATACACACTCACCCTAGATCATCCCCAAGAAACAATCTATAATATCAACATATTAATGAATTCATTGTCCCTTTTGTTAAGTAAACAGAGGTGGAGAAATCCTTAAAGTGCACGTAAGGAATAAGGGAGTTCCCCACAGCAAAATGGATCTGGCAGCTGCTGGGAGTCCCTTAGCCTCACCATTTACTTACAGGATTAGTTCCTCTGGTTTGCTTTGACCCCAGGCACCAGGCATATTCTATGTCTCCCAACTTTGCAGTAGTCAGCTCCCAAAAATTTCATTCTCTGCTTCTGTTGTTTTGAGTGCTAGGCTTCCCCAAGAGGGCAGAGTGGGGTTTATTTAAAGTCCCCTCTGGGGTGTCAAAATTTATGACTGAAGGCTTGGTTCTCATCCCAAAGCCAATTAATGCCAATTTAATAATGAGGACAGGGTTTTGAGAAAAGTTTAAGGGAGATATCAAAGTTCTTAGACCCCAGACATTTCCCTCTGCAGTGGGCATGCTCAATCCAACTACGGGAAGAAAAGAAATCACTGCTTCCGTAATCTTGCTTAACAAAGGGGAGTAAAGTTTATCAAAGTTCAGCTAAGAGAGGTGAAAAGGTGAGAACAGAAAAACTGGCAGTTCTATTGACTTTTGGTCCCTCACAGGAGAAGCATTAGTTTAAAATTTAGCTAAAGTAACTTCCACATATGTAATGCAGGTTGGAACTCGGGACTCTGCATCGGACCAAACAATGCCATCACATTTAACAGAAACACAGATAAAATGACACACAAAGACCATCATGCAGCTCCCGTTTGTTCACAACCCCAAGATCTACAATCTTGTGACTCAGAGAGAATGGAGGGAAGAGGGGGAGGAGTAGAAGGTTTGAGTTATAGGATCCTGGGTGAAGGGGTCGGATTGGAGGCAGGGACCAGGAATGGCTTCAAGGACAGAGGCATGGAATGGCTTTGTCCCATAATGAGAGTTTCTCAAACAGAGACAAGGACAATACAAACGTGACACAAACATGTACACACAGTTAACATTTAACACGAGTTCAGAAGTAAAGATTAGAACCTAGTAACTGGCAAAACCTGATGGGTTAGACCACAAAGACAGACAGTGAATTCAACCTGAGAGAAAAAAGTAGTCAGCAAGATATGATGGGTTGCCAGCAGAGTCACCTAATGTGGGCTCATTCGTCCCTCCTCACCTAATGAGAGCACATCCGTCACTCCCCGAGTCCTCCAAGGCATCCCTTGCAAGGACATGGCCTGTGGCTTTAGGACACGTTTGTCCACCACTGACAGGGGGAACTTACGTTCTCCGCTGGAAGCCACTCTGCCAACCCAAACCAAAAACGGAAAAATGGAACCTGAACAAAAAGCTCTGAGTGATCACAAGGAAAAATGAAAAGAAGCGCCTTACTTACCTCCAGAGGGGTCTGTTGGCGTGTCCTTGTCTTATGCTGCGTGATTCCCGGCCAACGCACGAAATGTAAGGGTCCGGTGAACGTCGGAGGAAGAGACCACCAAGAGAACGCGGCTCATGCAACAGAAAAAGGCGTTCATTGAGGATCCAATCCAGCATGCTGGGGCTACGTGCTCACTCAAGAAGGGAGAGCAGCCCAGAGCCCCGAGCAGGGGTTGAGCAGTGCTTAAGTACACTTTTTGGGGAGGGCGGGACTTTACATATATCACAGTCTCCTTTAAGAAATCAACATACACCGCAGAAAAATCAAACAACAATTCCTAAACATGATTAGTTCATTCATTGGCAGGAACAGGTCAGGCGGGAGTGATAGGTGAGTTCTAAAGCGAGGTACACATTCAAACAGATTGGTTTAGGCCTTGCGATGCCTATGTGCCAGGCCACACAGGGTCCTAGGTTATTAAACAACCAGGCGGTCAGGGTGAATATTTACTGGACAGTCCAGAATTGTACTACAAGCTACAGGAATTTCAGGTTTTGCATGTAGCATAGGAACTTAACAATACCTGGTCCTTTACATTTTAACTCAGGCCTTGCAGCTTAGAAACTTTACAAAACCCGGTCTTTTACACTTCAACTTTTACACTTTAATTTCAATTTATTTTACCCTTTCAGATCACTCCTGGTGCACAAGAAGGGTGTCCAAGCCACCCTGAATTTAGGCAAATGAGTGGCAAGGGAGCTTATTTGGGACACTGTCTTGGGCTGTGCCCCTCATGGAAACCTCCAGCCAGATGTTATGATGAGTGCCTTTATAGAAGAAGAGGAGGGCCATGTGAGAGTGTTTTGGTATTAATTGTGGTCATTTTTGTGACGGTTGGAAGAGATGACTGGGTCCACCTGGGCTTGAATTCTTGTGTGATTCCCCTTAGACACTGACTTCTGGAACTGAACTCAAAGAAGTATTGCCATGAATTGTGGTGATATTTTAAGAGGTCAAGCATGAGAGTCGCCCTTGGAAACTAAGATCAAGGCCGAGGGTGGCTTTCCACAGAGCACTGGGAATTTCAGCAAAGATATCCCATGATTTTATTCTTAAAGACTTGGTAGCCATAGTTGAGAGTCAAAACACACATGGACCTCACATTGTAGACCTCAATGGGCCTGGCTATATCTAACCTTTTGGCCACTCTTTGGGAAGCCTTGCCTATGAGAGTTCTCCAGAGTTTCATTGAAATGAGCTTCCTCAACATTTAATGGTTCTTGAAACCCACAGTGCATACAAACACGATAGAAATACAAGCAGTTCAGAAGAGGCATGGTGTATAGTTGGACTTGCCTTTTGCATTATGTAGGGTAGGTGTTATAAATCTAGTTAATTTTTAATTGAAATAGTTCTCCTTGTGTTTTTAAAGTTTATAAATATGTGAATTCCTGTATCCTTTTCTCTGTAGCCTATTCATCACATGTATTTTTATATAAACATATTGAATCCTACCTGGTATCACATATACATTCTTGTGAGGTGGCTGACATGGCAGATACAAATTATGACAAGAGATCACTCCTCCTAAACGCTATTGGATCATAAAATTCAGCCTAAGGGTAACCTTTCTAGTTGAACAACATTATTCATAAATCCATGTTCAGTAAAATTAATATTTTTGGATCTGTGGACGATATATATTTCATCGTGAATTTCAATTGGCATATATATTGCCACTTTATAATGTCTGTGTGTGTTTTGCTCTTTGCTTAATTGCTTTGGAAAGAGATGTGTCTGAACCAGCCTCTTGGCCCTGTGTGAGGCTGTGGCTTAGATTCTCAGCACTGATGGATCTAAAGAAAGATCCCATGGTGCATCCAAAACCCAAATGGCCAAAAGAGCAGTTATTGTGGATGAAGACTCTCACCTTCCTCTCTAATGGCCCTGACATCCATCAAGTGAAAATAGGGATCCTTTGGGTCAAATGAGTTCTTTAAAGCCCTGCAGAGTTTAGCCCATAGGTACTTGGGTTTTCACATGAATCCAATTTACATAAAGAATCTAAACCCCACAGTCATTTGGCCTCAAATTGAAGAAGATAAGGGGCATGTGGGAGCATTTTGTTTTGAATTGTGGTAATTTGTTTGGCGCTTGGAACAGATGACTGGGTCCACCTGGGCTTGAACTCTGGTATGATTCTCCTTAGAGACTGAATTCTGGAAGTGACATCAGAGAAGTATTGTCATGAATTGTGTTTGGATTTTACTAGGCCATGCAACCTTGATCTCAGGTATTAATTGTGGTGCAGGGAGATCTAGGTGCAGGGTGGCTTTGCCCAGAGCACTGGGAATCTCAGCCTGGATATCACATGATTTTATTCTGAAATTCTTTAAAGCCACAGTTGAGAGTCAAAACACACATGGACCTCACATTGTAGACCTCAATGGGCCTGACTTCATGTGACCTTTTGGCCACTCTTTGGGAAGACTTGCCTGTGAGTGTTCTCAAGATCTTTCATTGAAATGAGCTTCTTCAACATTTAATGGTTCCTGAATGAATTGAAACCCACAGAGCCTCCAACTTTATCCTCAAAAAATGGCTTGATAAATACCATGAAACTTTTGAAATTCCCATGACCAGGTGGCACTGGAAAACTTTTGGATGTCCTGTTGCTGATCATGAGTGTATCTCACAGTGCCTTGACTGACTGGGTTTCATGAAAATTGTGTAGAACAGTGATGCCAGTATGTTGGAGCCTGTTCATTAGTGGGCCTAGAGCAGTGGTGTGAAGGTGTGTGATAAAACATGTGTGTTGGGGCATGTGGATCTGCCATTGGCTTCCAATTGCCTTGTGACTGACAGGGTACAGCCAGCAGACCCTTATAAGTAAAGGCATCTTGTTATATGGATAGGTTTCTGGGCAATGTTCAGAATCAGGTTGCTATGGACAAAGGGGCAACCTATGTGGGACAGAATCCTGGTTGGTGCATTCTCATGCAGACTGTGTCCCTCCACACGTGACAGAACTCCCTCCAGCACTGTGTCCCAGTTGAACTCCTTGTATTTCATGAAGCAAATACCAAACTCCCAGTGCACCAAGGAGTAACACCACGAAAATTGGAGCATGACCAAATGGCTTCACAGTCAACCCGGGGAGACACTTACACCCCAGTGGCCATTGTTTAACTACAAAAAGAGTATTCAGCACTGCTGCCTCATTTTCATTGGAAAATTAGAAACAATGTCCTTCAGGTCACATATTTGCACACCCAGATTTGATGGTCACACAACAAAGGAAGCTAAAGCTCCTGACAACAACATGTATTTTAAGAGCCCAACCTCAGAGAGTTTCTCAAGAAGTCTTTACACAAGCAGAGCTCAATGTTTGTGGAGTGTTTACCCTGTCCCTTACTTTTGGAAACTCCTCTACCACCTACAAGTTTGTGAACTCCTGAGCATTTTTTATTCCTGTTATGTATTTACAGATTTTCTAACTTTTCTCCTCTAATTGTATCTTACTTGGAACTAAGGTAATGTCAAGGCAATCTTCTGGATGAGAGTGTGAACATTTTTGTGTAGTACATATTTGCATACCAATTAGAGTCATTTTCCATATTTCCATTCGAAATACTGAATCCTTGACACTAACGCATACCCTAATAGACTCTGACTACTACTCCTAATATGATGGAGAAAAATAACACAAACAGAATAGGAATACAAGCAGTTCAGAGGAATCATAGTGTATAGTTGGACTTGTTTTTTGCATGATTAATTGTAGGTGTTATTAATCTAGTCAATTTTTAATTGAAATAGTTCTCCATGTGTTTTTAATGTTAACAAATATGTGAATACCTATCTCCCTTTCTCTGTAGCCTATTCAGCACATGTATTTTTAAATGCACATATAGAACACTACCTGGTATCACACCTACATTTTGTGAGGTGGCTAATTTGGCAAATACAATTTGTGAGAAGTGATCACTCCTGTTAAACTCTGTTGGAACTGAAAATTTAACCTAGGGGTGTGTTTCCTAGAAGAACAACATTATACATAAATACATGTTCTAAAGGAAATAATTTTGCATCTTTGGAGGATATATATTTCATGATAAATTTGATTGCTAATTTATTGTCTGTGTGTGTTTTTTTTTGTATATATATATATATATATATATATATATATATATATATATATATATATAAATATACATACACTCTCCAGATTTTTCAAAATATGAAATATATGTGTCTTATATACACTCCCTAAATTCATTCATGTTCATGTATATGGATTTATAATCAACTTTTCACAAGATCATTCTCAGAAATATTCATCCACCTGAAATACATATTGTTTCCAGTACTGAAAACTAACTTCAGTTAATGTTGCATACAAATACTAATACTTCTACAGTAACTGACCCAGTTTAACATCAATGCAAGTACATTCCTATGTGACATGATGTGTATTTTGAAATTCATTTTAATTCAACACTGGTACATTACTATTTCTTCAATTTATGCACATCATAGGATATATATTTCATCCACAAGTTAGCAAACTTATAGGCATTTGTTTCACTTTCAATCACTTCCTGATTCAGAACACATGGATTCTTCCAGGTTTCTTGACTGGTCTTATAATGAGACTTCTTTCGAAATATATTATTTTTGATTTCTTTTATCACTTTTGAAGCAAAACTGACACTCACTTCATGATAAACCATAACTATAATATCACCATTAGATGTATAACTGGTTGGAATGAATGATTTTATAACAATATAGTATTTTTATATATTCTCTTATATCAGTTTATTCCATTATTTAAAGTGGAACCAGTTATATTATTTATTCACTATATTGTCTATTCATGCATTATCTCTATATTCATAGACACAGGGTACACCTCTTAGTACCCCCAATACTAATTTATTAGTCTTCTAAATATTGCTCCCAGAAATGGTGGAAGAAATACTCTTGTCACCTGATCTACATATGCATGTTATCATAGTAATATTCTGGACACAAAATGCATAAGTCACACGTATGATTGTACCAAAGCCTAAATGGAAACTGAACATGGATTACTAAAAACATCCATATCCAGGTTGCCTAATGCTCTCAAATGTCAATCCTATTGGTGACCACATTTTTGTTTCTTCCTAAGATTATATATTCAACCTCAAAACTGTTGGAAATGTCTAGTTTTTTCACTCACTTTATACTTTGCCTGATTTCCTAATGTCTCTATTGATATCTACTTTCCTACATATTTTTTCCAGTTCAACATTGTGACTGACCCTTCACATGTGCTGACATTGACATTCACTCTCTAACCGAAACCCTATTGCTAATGAACTTTGGTCCAAATCCTATACTCTATCTTCTTCCGAAACATACTGACTATCTTCCTGATCCTATCGACTATCCCTTTTTGAGTGGATGTACTCTACTACATTCAATCATCTGAGGTACAAGGTCCTATGCCATTGTATATCGATTTTTCTGAAACATGTATGCAGAACATAATTCAAAGCTACGTGTCCCAATCTATTGCCAAATGCACTTCTGAGCTTCAAATCTTAACTAGATTTCTGTTTTCATACTTATATTTAACCACTATATTTCTATATATTGCAGGTTCCCAATAACCTTATTCATCCCGCAGAATGATTCCTAACCCAAATCGAACGTGTTATTAACCCTAACCATACACTGTTGCCTCAATCTAACATTACAAAAGAGCAGGGACAGGGCTATTCTTTCAATTAGGGATGTAGGTAATCTTCCAACTGCTGAGAACCTCAAAGTTCGATGCAGAAATGATCCCTGGAGAAGATGTAGGCAGCTATGAAGGACCTGCATGAGCAAAAGCCATCTTCCATGGCAAACAACCTGGACAGGATGAAGGGATGTGTATGCATCAGACTCTCTCTTCTTAATGTAGAGAAGATGAACCTAACCAGGCCTGCGTGTAGAGCTGTTCCATGGTGTCTATTTTGATATACCATTCTAACTAGTCAAATTGTCACAGGAAGTAGGGGCACCCTCCAACTCATGGAACCATTGGAAGCAAGTGTTAGGACAAAGTTGTTGCCAAGGCAGTGACCTCATTCAGTTGCAAAGAAAGTGGCATACCTCATTTCCTTGGTGATGGAACTCTCTGAAATTGGGATGCAAGAAGCCAGGCACCAAGAGCCAGTCCCAGTCCCAGTCCCAGTGGGCTCACTTGTTTGGATTTACCAAGTACAGAGTCAGACCTTCTTGGTACCTACTGATGTGAGCATGGCCAAATGCCAGTAGAGCTCTGAAGAGGGGCCTTTCTTGAGACAGCAGGTTGTGGCTAACAGCAGGCTCTTCGCAGAATAACAGAGTTGGCCAAGGAGACAAGATCTGAGACCAGACAGGCCATTTCGAGTGGAACATAGTATGGCCCACCAGTCAGAGGACACTCCAGATAGTTAAAGACCTATTTTTGGGAAGGAGGTGCCTTTTTGGTTGTGGGTGTGAGTTTGCGGTTTTGTTTCATGTTCTGAGAATAGGTAGGAAAGGTGGTTGGTTTGGTTTGGAGTCGACTGTTTCTAGTAAGTCTATAGACAAGGCGAGTGTTTCTATGTCTGTGTAGCCACTGTGCCCGTGGTTTTAGACATTAGAAACGAGAATGCATCAATGGAGGTGTCTTGTCTAGTAGAAAGCTTCACAGCATTCATCCTGCACAATTGATTAATGGACTGTTGCTTGCCTTATGGATGGGAAACACCTACTATCTTCCTAAGTTGCTGTTTTCTTCCTGAATTCTGGCCACTTTCCAGAATAGTATCATGGTTTATTGTCCAAGATATGTACCACCTCCAAACTCTGTGACATGGCCATGTCCTTGATAGATGAAGGGAAAGGGAACATCTCAGAAAACTCAGATATCAGTGTGACCAGTAAAGTCTCAGTGGAGAAACCCTGCTTGGCTCCATTTGCTTATCTATGTTTCTGTTGCCTTGAATGTCAGGAAGGTCTTTGCCTCAGGCCACCCCTTTGTGAAGCGTGAAGAAACAGTTTTCAAATGGAAATGAATGGGCATCACCTGTGGCTCTTTGCTTAATTGCTCTGGAAAGGGATGTGTCTGAGTCAGACACTAGGCCCTGTTTGAGGCTGTGGCTAAGATTCTCAGCTCCTGATAGATCTAAAGAAGATCCCATGTGTGCATCCAAAACCAAAATGGCAAAAAATCTGTCATTGTGGATGAAGTCTCTTGCCTTCTTCTGTTTGGTTCCTGACCTCCATCAAGTGAGAATAGGGATCCTTTGGATCAAATGAGTTCTTCAAAGTCCTGCAGAACTGCTTGGGTTGTCTCATGATGCCAAATCACATAAAGAATCTATACCTGACAGTAAGTAGGCCTCAAATTGGAGAAGCAGAGCAGTATTTATGGCAGGCCTAGAGCAGTTGTGTGCAGGTGTGTGACAATACATCTGTGGTGGGGTCATGTGGATCTTACATTGGCTTCCAAATGGCTTGTGACTGTCATGGTGCAGCTAGCAGAACTTTGTATGTAAAGGCATCATGTTACATGGAGAGTTTTCAGGGCAATGTTCAGAATCAAGTTCCTATGGTAAAGGGGGCAAGCAATGGGGGATAGAAGCCTTGTTGGTGCATTCTCCTGCAGACCCTGACACACCATACGTTACAGGACTCCCTCCAGCATTGTGTCCCAGTTTAACTCCTTGTATGTCATGAACCAAATACAAAACACCCACTGCAGCAGCAAGAAACACCACGAAAAGTGGAGGATGACCAAATGATTTCAAAGTCCAGACGGGGAGACACTTATCCCCCATTGGCCACAGTTTAGTTACAAAGAGTGAATTCAGCACTGCTGCCTCATGTTCATTGGACAATAAGAATTCATGTCCTCCAGGTCACAAAAATGCAGACCCAAGTTTGATGGTCTCACTACAAAGGAAGCTAAAGCTTCTGAAAACAACATATATTTCAAGTACCCAACCTCATTGTCAGTATCTCCAGAAGTGTTTAGGCCAGCAGAGATCCATGTTTGTGGAGTTTTACCCTGTCCCTAAGGTTTGGAAACGTCTCTTCCACCTCAAAGGTTGTGAACTACTGAGCATTTTCCATTCTACGTATGTATTCACAGATTTTCTAACTCTTCTCCTCTAATTGTTTCTTACATGGGGCGTGGTTATTTCAAGCCATTGTTCTGAATGAGAGTGGGAATTTTTTTGTGTGTAGCACGTATTTGCATACACATTGGATTCATTTTCCAATTTTCCATTCGAAATACTGAATCCCTGACACGAACCCATACCCTACTAGACTCTGACTACTAATTCTAATATGATGCAGAAAAGTAACACAAACAGAATTGAAATACAAGCAGTTCAGAGGAGGCATGGTGTATAATTGATCTTGCCTTTTGCATGATAAATGTCAGGTGTTATAAATCCAGTCTATTTTTAATTGAAATAGATCTCCATGTGTTTTTAAAGTTAACAAATATGTGAATTCCTGTCTCCCTTTGTCTGTAGCCTATTCAGCACATGTATTTTTATATGCACATATCAAATCCTACGTGGTGTCACACCTACATTCTTGTGAGGTGACTGACTTGGGAGATACAATTTGTGAGAAGACATCACTCCTCCTAAACGCTGTTGGAACTGATAATTCAAATAATGGGTGAGCTTCCTAGTTGAAAAATATTATACATAAATCCCTGTTAAGAAAATTGAATATTTTTGGATCTGTGATTGATGTATATTTCATAGTGAATTTAGATTTGCATATATGTTGCTACATTTTAATATCTGTATGTGTCTGTGTGTGTATACATACACACACACACACACACTCTCTCCAGATTTTTCAAAATATGAAATATATGTATCTTATTTACACTCCCTAAATTCATTTATGTTCAAGTATGTGGATTTATAATCAACTTTTCACAAGATTTTTCTCAGAAATATTTATCCACCTGAAATACATATTTGTTTCCTAGTACTGAAAACTAACTTCAGTGAATGGTACATACAAATCCTGTTGATAGCCACAGCCAAGGGTCTCCAGTAAATACCATATGTACTACTGAACAACCTAAGGCAGGCATGGTCCCTAAGCCACATGCTCGTTGTTTAAACAGAGAGGGGGAGATGTTGAGAGCCACAGCCAAAGGGGCCCCAGGAAACCTCCAGCTGCCAGCAAACTTCCAGCTGCCGGCTGATGATTGGCTCCACAGTGGCCCCAGCAACATCTAGCTGATTGGCTCCTCTGCCGTGATGCTCATTGCAGATGCTCATTGAGCTGTTTCCCCGCCCTTTCAGACTGCCAGTGGATGATTGGCTGACAGAGGCCCCAGCAACATCTAGCTGATTGGCTCCTCTGTGGTGATGCTCAATGGGATGTTTCCCTGCCCTTTCAGACAACGGAGCTGCTCATTGGTGGACTTTTTTGGCTCCGCCCATGTGACCCAGCCAATCGGCCTCAAAACGAGGAGGCTTGTGGTTGAGGGAGAGGCTTGTGGGAAGACTGTGGTGGCAGTTGGGCTCTGAGGGTTTTTCCTGAGAAGCTGTTTTGTTTGGCTTGTGTGGTTCTAAAAATAAAGTTTGTTTCTTTTGACAATTGGCTCCTGAATTGTGCCCAGCCAGACTGATGATAATCATGTAAAATGTTGATTTTAAATCGCATAGATGAACTTGAATGAATTTAGGGAGTGTATAATAAGACACATATATTTCATATTTTGGAAAATCTGGTATATATATATATATATATATATATATATATATATATATATACACACACAACAATAAAATGTAGCAATATATATGCCAATCGAAATTTATCATGAAATATATATCATCCACATATCTAAAAATATTCATTTTACTGAACATGGATTTATGTATGATGTTGTTCACTAGGAAGCTCACCCATAGTTTGAATTTTCAGTTCCATCAGTATTTAGGGGAAGTGATCTATTCTCATAATTTGTATATTCCAAAGTTAGTGAGATCACAAGAATTTACGTGTGTTACCAGGTAGGAGTCTATATATGCATAAAAATATACATGTTCTAAGGAGGCTACAGAGCAAAGGAGACAGGAATTTACATATCTGTTAACTTTGAAAACTCATGGAGAAATATTACAATGAAAAGTTGACTAGATTTATAACACATATCCTTGATAAAGGAGAAGGAAAATCCAAGTATACAACATGCCTCCTACAAAAGGCCTGTATTTCTATTCTGTTAGGTTTCTTTTTCTCCATCATTTTAGGATAGTAGTCAGAGTCTAGTAGGGTATGGGTTAGTGTCAGAAATTCAGTATTGCAAATGGAAAATAGGATAATGTATCCAATGTGTATGCAAATATGTGCTACACAATAATCTTCCCACTCTCACCTAGAACAATGCCTTGACATTACCTTTGCCCCAAGTGAGACACAATTAGAGAAGAAGAGTTAGAAAATCTGTGAATACATATCTGGAATGGAAAATTCTCAGGAGTTCTCAACCTGGGAGCAGGTAGAGGAGTTTCCAGAAGTAAGGGATTGGGTAAACACTCCACAACCATGGAGCTCTGCTGGAAAAAAGACTTCTGGAGAATCTGCCTCTGAGGTGTGGCACTTGAAATATATATTGTTGTCAGGAGCTTTGTCTTCATTTGTAGTGAAACCATCAAAGCTGGGTCTGAATCTATGTGACCTGGAGAACATGGTTTCTTATTTTCCAATGAACCTGAGGCAGCAGTGCTGAATTCTCTCTTTGTAGGTAAACAGAGGCCAGTGGGCCAAAGTGTCTAACCATGTGGACTGTGAAGCCATTTAGTCATCCTCCAATTTTCATGGTGTTTCTTGGTGCTGAACTGGGAGTTTGGTATTTGCTTCAAGAAATACAAGGAGTTCAACTGGGACACAGTGTTGGAGGGAGTTCTGTGACATGTGCTGGGTCAGAGTCTCCAGGAGAACGCACTAACCCGGCTTCTATCCCACATAGCTTGCCCCCTTGACCATAGCAACCTGATTCTGAACATTTCCTTGAAACCTCTCCATATAACAAGATGCCTTTGCATATAAGGGTCTGCTGGGTGCACCATGTTAGCTAAAAGCCATTTGGAAGTCATGGCAGATCCACATGGCACCACCATAAATATTTTATCACACACCTGCACACCACAACTCTGGGCCAACTACTCCACAGTCTCCATCTAACCGGCATCTCTGTTCTACACCACTTTCATTATACCCAATCAATCAAGGCACTGTCTGGTACACTAATGATCAGCAACAGGACATCAAAGGTTCTCCAGTGCCACCTCATCATGCGAATTTCAAAAATTTCATGGTATTTATCTAGCCATTTTACAAGGATGAAGTTGGAGGCATTGTGGGTTTCAATTCTTTCAGGAATCATTCAATGTTGAGGAAGCTCATTTCAATGAAAGTTCTGGAGAACTCTCACTGGCAAGGCTTTCCAAAGAGTGGCCAAATAGTCACATGAAGCCAGGCCAATTGAGGTCTACAATGTGAGGTCCATGTGTGTTTTGACTCTCAACTATGTCTGGCAAGTATTTCAAAATAACATCATATGATATTCTGTCTGAGATTCCCAGTGCTCTCTGGAAAGCCACCCCGGGCCTAGATCTCAGTTTCAAAGGGCGACTTTCATGGGTGGCCGCCTAAAATCCCAACACAAATCATGGCAATACTTCTCTGAGGTCAGTTCCAGAACTCAGTCTCTAAGAGGAATCACACCAGAGTTCAAGCCCTGGTGGACCCAGTCATCTTTTCCGACTGCCACATAAATGACCACAATGAAAACCAAAACACTCCCAAATGGCCCTCATCTTCTTCCATATAGACACTCATCATAACCTCTGGCTTGACGTTTCCTTGAGGGGTACAGCCCAAGACAGTGTCCAAAATAATCTCCCTTTCCTCTCATTTGCCTAAAGTCAGGGTGGCCTGGACACCCATTCTGTGAACCATGAGTGATCAAATAACCCTGACTTTAATACTGCTCTGCTTCTCCAATTTGAGGCCTACTGTCTGTGGAGTATAGATTCTTGATGTGAATTGGAGTAATGAAAAAACCCAATAACCCATTGGCTACACTCTGCAGGGTTTTGAAGAACTCATTTGACCCAATAAATCCCTATTCTCATTTTATGGAGGTCAGGAACCTTACAGAGGAAAGTGAGAGACTTCATCCTCAATGACTGCTTTTTGGGCCATTTTGGTTTTTGATGTGCCTTCTCGAATGTTACATATTTTTTTTTTTGGTTTTAGTGCCTTCTGGAATATTACATAATTTTTTTCTTTAGACATTATTGCCAGAGTTCCTATCTTCATCCCAGTGCAGGTGAAATCAAAGATAATACCAATCTACAGCTTCTGCAATAGCCATCCCTGTACTGCTTGCAGAACTTGCCTGGACACATTGTGAACTCACCTAAATGCATTGTGAACTATCTGTTGGTGCAGCGACTTGTGGTAGTGTTGGGGTATATTTGCTGATGATGTCATCGGTGGTACAATTTTTCCAAAAGGAGCCATCAATTGGCTTGGTGTATCTTCCTCCCTTCTGCGTGTCATGATCGTCCAGCTAAAATTTGGGGGGCCAACAGAGGTGAGGCAAAGAACCTCACCCACCCCCGCTGGTACAAAGACCTCTCCACAGGTGTGGCTCTATACTGGACGGGTAGTCAGTGACGGGTAAGATCCAATTGCAATGGTACCAACTTAACGGGTAAAGACCATATGTACTATTGGACAACCTAAGGCAGGCATGGTCCCTAAGCCACATGCGTGTTGTTTAAACAGAGAGGCGAAGATGTTGAGAGCACAGCCGAAGGGGCCCCAGCAAAATTCCTGCTGCCAGCAAACTTCCAGCTGCCGGCTGATGATTGGCTCACAGCGGCCCCAGCAACACCTAGCTGATTGGCTCCTCTGGGGTGATGCTCAATGGGCTGTTTCCCTGCCCTTTCAGACCACAAAACTGCTCATTGGGGACTTTTTTTGACTCCGCCCACATGACCCAGCCAATCGCCCTCAAGAGCAGGAGTATTGTGGGAGGCGGAGAGAGGCTCCTGTGGGAGGGAGAGGTTTTGGGAAGCCAGTGGTGGCAGTTGGGGCTCTGAAGGTTTTTCCTGAGAGGCTGTTTTGTTTGGCATGTGTGGTTCTAAAAATAAAGTTAGTTTCTTTTGACAAGTGGCTGCTGATTGTGCCCAGCAAGACTGCGGCATTATCCTAATATTTCTACAATAACTGACCCAGTTTAACATCAATGCAAGTAGATTCCTGTGGGAGAGGACATGATGTGTATTTTGACGTTTATTTTTATGTAACAGTGGTACATTACTATTTCTTCAGTTTACGCACATCATAGTATATATATTTGATCCACAAGTTCACAAATTTATAGGCATTTGTTTCACTTTCAATCAATTTCTGCTTCAAAACACATGTATTCCTCCAGGTTTCTTGACTGGTCTTTTCATGAGACTTCTTTCCAAACACATTATTTCCGATTTCCATAATCACTTTTGAAGCAAAACTCACACATTCTTCATGAAAAACCATAATGCTGATATAACCATTATATATATTACTGGTTGGAATGAAGGATTGTATATCAATGTAAGATTTTTCTGTATATTTTCAGATATCAATTCAACCCATTATTTAAAGTTAGAACCAGTTATAATATTTCTTTACAGTATGGTCTATTCATGCATTATCTCTATAATTATAGACACAGTGTACACCATTTTTACCTCCAAAAATAATTGATACGTCTTCAAAATATTGCTCCCAGAAATGGTGGAAGAAATACTCATGTCACCTGATCTACATATACATTTTACCACAGTAATATTCTGCACACAGAAAGAAGAGGTCAAACTTATGTTTGTACCAAAGCCTAAATGAAAAGTGAGCATGGATTACGGAAAACATCCATGTCCATATTGCCTAATGCTCTCAAAAGTTCATCCTATTGGTGACTACATGTTTGTTTCTTCCTAAAATTATATATTCAAACTCAACCCTGTTGAAAATGTATAATTCTATCACTCACTTTATACTTTGCCTGGTATCCTAATGTCAATTGATATCTGCATTCCTACTTTTTTCCCCAGTTCATCCTTTTGACAGACTCTCCACATGTGCTGACAATTACATTCACTCTCTATCCGAAACCCTATTGCTAAAGATCTTTTCATCCAAATCTTATACTCACTCTTCTTTCAAAACCTACCAACAATCTTACTAATCCTACAAATTATTTCTTTTTGACTGGATGTTCTCTTCAACATTCAATCAACCAAGGTACAAGGAATTATGCCATTGTATATTGATTTATCTGAGACATCTGTGCAGAATATAATTCAAAGCTAAGAATCCCAGCCAAGGGTCCAATGCAATTGTGGGCTTCAAATATTACCTAGATGTCTGTTTTCATACTTATATTTCACTTATATTCTTATAAATATCGCACGTTTCCAATACCATAATTCATCCCGCAGAATGATTCCTAACCCAAATGGAACATGTTATTAACCCTGACCATACACTGTTCTCTCAATCTAACTTTACTGAAGAGCAGGAACAGAGTTGGTCTTTCAATACAGAAATTAGGGGATCTTCCACTTGCTGAGAACCTCCAAGGTCATTAAAGAAATGATCCCTGGATTAAATGTAGGCAGCTATGAATGACATCAGAGAGCAAAAGTCATCTTCCATGACAAACAACCTGGTTAGCATGAAGGGATGTGTCTGAATCAACATTTCTTTTCTTAATGTATAGAAGATGGACCAAACCAGGCCTATCTGGAGAGCTTTTTTTGGGTGCCTATGGTTGATATACCATGCAAACTTGTGAAAGTTTCACTGGAAGAAGGGGCAGCCTCCAACTCATTGGACTTTGGAAGCAACTGTTAGGACAAATTGGTTGACAAGGCAGTAACCTAATTCAGTTACTGAAGGAAGTGACCTACGTCACTTCCTTGGTGAAGAAATTCTCTGAACTTGGGATCCATGAAGACAGGTACCCAGAGCCAGTCCCAGTCCCAGTCCCAGTGGGCTCACTTGTTCAGTTTTACCAAGGACAGGGTCAGTCTTTCTTGGTACCTACCTATGTGAGGATGGCTAAAGGCCAGAAGAGCTCTGAAGAGGGACCTTTTCTGAGAAAGCAGGTAGTGGCTCACCGCTGGCTCCTGACAACTTCACAAAGTTGGCCAAAGAGACCAGATCTGAGTCAGGACAGGACATTTCGGGAGAACATTTTATGGCCCACCAGTCAGAGGACACTCTGGATAGTCACAGACCTACTTGGGGGAAGGAGGTGCCTTTGTGGGAGTGGTTATGGTTTTGTGGTTTTGTCACATGTTCTGAAAATAGGTAGGAAATGTGGTTTGTTTGGTTTGGATTGGGCTGTTTCTAGTAAGTCGTTTGACATGTAAGTGTTTCTATGTCTGTGTATCCCACTGTGTCTGTGGTTGTAGACATTAGAAAAGAGAATGAATTAATTGATGTGTCCTGTCTAGTAGAAAGCTTCCCAGCATTCATCCTGCCCAATTGATTAATGGACTGCGGCTTGCCTTCTGGATGGGCAAAACCTTCTATCTTCCTAAGATCCTGTTTTCTTCCTGAATTCTGGCCACTCTCCAGAATAGGCTCATGGTTTTGTGTCCAAGATATATACCACCTCCAAGCTCTGTGACATGGCCATGTACTTGATAGTTGAAGTGAATGGGGAGCATCTCAGAAAACTCAGATATCAGTGTGACCAGGAAAGTCTCAGTGGAGAAACCCTGCTTTGTGTCTTTTGCTTACCTGTTCTTCTGTTGCCCTAAATGTCAGGAAGGTCTTTGCCTCTGGCCACCCCTTTGTGAAGCCTGAAGAAAACAGTTTTCAAATGAAAATGAATGGGCATCACCTGTGGCTCTTTGCTTAATTGCTTTGTAAAAGGATGTGTCTGAATCAGCCTCTTGGTTCTGTGTGAGGTTGTGGCTTAGATTCTCAGCACCTGATGCATCAAAAGATAGATTCCATGTGTGCATTCAAAACAGAAATGGCAAATGAGTCTCTTGCCTTCCTCTATTAGATTCCTGACCTTCATCAAGTAAGAATCAGGATCCTTTAGTTCAAAAGAGTTCTTTGAACCCCTGCAGAAGTGCTTGGGTTTTCTGATGACTCCAAATCACATAAAGAATCTATACCTGACAGTCAGTAGGCCTCAAATTGGAAAAGCAGAACAGTATTAACGCCATGCCTATTTGATCAGTTCTGGTTCACAGGAAGGTTGTGTAGGCCACCCTGACTTTCGGCAAATGAGGGGAAAGGGAGCTTATTTTGGACAGTGTCTTGGTCTGCGCCCCTCATGGAAACTTCTAGCCAGAGGTTATGATTAGTGTCTATATGGAAGAACATGAGGGCCATGTGAGAGTGTTTTGGTTTTCATTGTTGTCATTTGTGTGGCGTTGGGAAAAGATGACTGCGTCCACCTGTGTTTCAACTGTTGTGGGATTCCCCTTGGAGACTGAGTTCTGAAACTGACCTTAGAGAAGTATTGCCATGAATTGTGTTGGAATTTTCGGAGGCCACGCATGAGAGTCACCCTTGGAAACTGAGATCTAGGCCCAGGGTGGCTTTCCACAGAGCACTGGGAATCTCAGTGAGGATATCACTTGATTATATTCTGAAAGACTTGGCAGCAATAGTTGAGAGTCAAAACACACATGGACCTCACATTGTCGACCTCAATGTGGCTGGCTTTATGTGACCTTGGGCCACTCTTTCAGAAGACTTGCCTGTGAGAGTTCTCTAGAGCTTCCATTGAAATGAGATTCCTCAATATTTAATGGTTCCTGAATGAATTGAAACCCACAGTAACTCCAACTTCATCCTTGAAAAATGGCTAGAAAATACCATGAAATTTTTGAAATTTCCATGACCAGCTGGCACTGGAAAACCATTTGATGTCCTGTTGCTTATCATGAGTATACAAGACAGTGCCTGGTTTGACTGAGTTTCATGATAATGGTGTAGAAAAGATATGCCAGTAAGTTGGAGCCTGCTGAGTAGTGGGCCAAGAGCAGTAGAGTGTAGGTGTGTGAAAAAACATCTGTGGTGGGGCCACGTGGATCTGTCATTGGCTTATATGGTTTGTGACTGACATGGTGCAGCTAGCAGACCTTTGGATGTAAAGGCATCTTGTTGTATGGAGAGGTTTCAGGGCAATGTTCAGAATCATGTTGCTATGGTCAAGGGGGCAACTATGTGTGATAGAAGCCTTCTTGGTACATTCTCCTGCCGATCCTGACCACCACACGTGACAGAACTCCCTGCAGCACTGTATCACAGTTAAACTCCTTTATTTCGTAAAGTAAATACCAAACTTTCAGTGCAGCATCAAATAACATGATTAAATGTGAAGGATCATCAAATGGCTTCACAGTACACATGGGGAGACACTTAGCCCCCAGTAGCCCCAGTTTGCCTACAAAGAGAGAATTCAGTACTGCTGCCTCGTGTTCATAGGAAAATAAAAAAAAAAACATGTCGTCCAGGTCACATAGATGCAGACTCAGCTTTGATGGTCTCACTACAAAGGAAGCTAAAGCTCCTGACAACAACATATATTTCAAGTGCCCAACCTCAGAGGCATTTTCTCAAGAAGTCTTAAGGCCGACACAGCTCCATGTTTGTGGTATTTACCCTGTCCCTTACTTTTGGAAACTCCTCTACCACCTTCAAGGTTGTGAATTCCTGAGCATTTTCCATTCCAGATATTTATTATGAACTCAAACAACAACAAGTGCTGGCGAGGATGTGGAGAAAAGGGTACACTTGTACATTGCTGGTGGGACTGCAAATTGGTGCAGCCAAATTGGAAAGCAGTATGGAGATTTCTTGTAGAGGTGGGAATGGAACCACCTTTTGACCCAGGTATTCCCCTTCTCAGTCTATTCCCTAAAGACCTAAAAAAATGCTACAGGGACACTGCTGCATTGATGTTTATAGCAGCACAATTTACAATAGCAAGACTGTGGAACCAACCTAGATGCACTTCCATAGATGAATGGATAAAAAATGAGGCATTTATACACAATGGAGTATTACTCTGCATTAAAAAATGACAAAATTTTTACAGAGAAATGGATGGCATTAGAGCAGATTATGCTAAGTGAAGCTAGCCAATCCCTAAAACCAAATGCCAAATGTCTTTTTGATATAAAGAGATTAACTAAGAACAGAGTAGGGACGAATAGAATGAGAAGAAAATTAACATTAAACAGGGATGAGAGGAGGAAGGGAAAGGGAGAGAGAAGGGAAATTGCATGGAAATAAACGGAGACCCTCAGGGTTATACAAAATTACATACAAGAGGAGGTGAGGGAAAGGAAAAAATTATACAAGGGGGAGAAATGAATTACAGTAAAGAGGTAGAGAGAGAAGAGGAGAGGGGAGGTAAGGGGAGGGGGATAGTAGAGGTTAGGAAAGGCAGCAAAATACGACAGACACTAGTATGGCAATATGTAAATCAATGGATGTGTAACTGATGTGATTCTGCAATCTGTTAATGGGGTAAAAATGGGAGTTCATAACCCACTTGAATCACAGTGTGGAATATGATATATCAAGAACTATGTAATGTTTTGAACAAGCATAAATAAAAATTAAAAAAAAGAAAACTAACTTTGGTGAATGGTGCAAAGAAATCCTAATATTTCTACAGTAACTGACACAGTTTAACATCAATGCGAGAAGATTCCTGTGGGACATGATGTGTATTTTGATGTTCATTTTTATTCAGCACTGGTACATTACTATTTCTTCAGTTTATTCACATCATATTATAATATTTCATCCACAAGTAAGCAAATTTATCGTCATTTTTTTCAATTTCAATCACTTCCTGCTTCAGAACTCATGAATTCCTCGGTGTTCCTTGACTGGCATTTTCATGAGACTTCTTTCCAAACACATTATTTTCGATTTCCATAATCACATTTGAAGCAAAACTCACACAAACTTCATGATAAATCGTACCCTAATATTAACATTAGGTGTATAACTGGTTGTCATGAATGATTGTATATCAATATAAGATTTCTTATATATTTTCAGATATCAATTCAATCCATTATTTAAAGTGGAACAAGTTGTATTATTTATTGAAATTAAGGTCTATTCATGCATTATCTTTATATTCATAAAAACAGGGTACACCTCTTTTTACCCCCAATGCTAATTTATACGTTTTCAAAATACTGCTCCTAGAAATGGTGGAAGAAAAAATCATGTCATCTGATCTACATATACATTTTATCACAGTAATATTCTGGAAACAAAATGCAAAGGTCCCACTTAGGATTGTACCAAAGCCTAAATGTAAAGTGAACATGGATTACTAACAATATCCATGTCCATGTTGCCTAATGCTCTCAAATGTCAATCCTATTGGTGACCTACATATTTGTTTCTTCCTAAGATTAGATATTCAATCTCAACCCTGTTGAAAATGTCTTATTCTATCACTCACTTTATACTTTGCCTGATTTCCTAATGTCTCTATTGATATCTGCTTTTCTACAAATTTTCCCCAGTTCATCATTGTGTCTGATTTCTTCATATGTGCTGACATTTATATTCACTCACTGCCCGAAAAAAATTGCTAAAGAACTTTTGTTACATATCCTATACTAACTCTACTTGCTAAACATAACGACTATCTTCTTTTTTTTTAAATTTTTTTTATTGGTTGTTCAAAACATTACAAAGCTCATGGCATATCATCTTCCATACATTTGATTCAAATGGGTTATCAGCTCCCATTTTTACCCCAAATACAAGTTGCAGAATCACATCGGTTACACATCCACATTATTACATAATACCATATTAATAACTGAGACTATCTTCTTAATCCTACCGACAATCCCTTTTGACTGGATGTTCTCTTCAGCATTCAATCATCCAAGGTTCAAGTTCCTCTGCCATTGTATATCGATTTATTTGAGACATGTGTGCAGATAGTAATTCAAAGCTAAATATCCCAATCAATTGCCCAATGCCCTTCTGGGATTCAAATCTTACTTTAATTTCTGTTTTCATACATATATTTAACCTCGATATTCTTATAAATATCACAGGTTCCCAATACCATTATTAATCCAGCAGAATGATTCCTAACCCAAATCGAACATGAAATTAACCCTAACCATACACTGTTCACTCAATCTAACTTTACAGAAGAGCAGAGACAGATTGTTCTTACAATACAGGAATGTAGGGGATGCTCTACCTGTTAAGAACCTCAAAGGTCCATGCAGAAATGATCCCTGGAGAAGATGTAGGCAGCAATGAAGGACCTTAGAGACAAAAAGTCATTTTCCATGGCAAACAACCTGGTCAGGATGAAGGGTTTTGTCTGAATCAGCCTCTATCTTCTTACTGTAGAGAAGATGGACCAAACCAGGCTTGTGTGGAGAGCTGTTCTCGGGTGCCTAAGGTTGATATACCATTCTAAGTTGTGAAAGTGCCAAAGGAAGTAGGGGCAGCCTCCATCTCATGGGACCCTTGGAAGCAACTGTTAGGACAAAGTGGTTGCCAAGGCAGTGACCTCATTCAGTTCTTAAAGGAAGTGACCTACCTCACTTCCTTGTTGATGGAACTTTCTGAACTTGGGACCGAGGAAACCAAGCACCAGAGCCAGTCCCAGTCCCAGTCCAAGTGGTCTCATTTGTTTGGAATCACCAAGGACAGAGTCAGTCTTCTTGGTACTGACTGATGTGAGTATGGCCAAATGCCAGGAAAGATATGAACACGGGCCTTTCCTGACTAAGCAGGTAGTGGCTCACCGCTGGCTCCTGACTGCTTTACAGAGTTGTACAAGGAGACCAGATCTGAGACAGGACAGACCATTACCGGGGAACATAGTATGGCAAACCTGTCAGAGGACACTCCGGATAATCACAGCCCTACTTGGGGGAAGGAGGTGTCTTTTTGAGTGTGGGTGTGTGGTTTTGTCTCTGTTCTGAGAATAGGTAGGAAAGGAGGTTTCTTTGGTTTGCAGTGAACTGTTTCTAGTAAGTCGTTTTACATGGTGAGTGTTTCTATTTCTGTGTATCCCACTGTGTCCGTGGTTGTATACATTAGAAAAGAGAATGCATCAATGCATGTGTCCCCTCTAGTAGAAAGCTTCCCAGCATTCATCCTGCCCAATTAATGAATGGAGTGTGGTTTCCATATCGATAGGCAACACCTACTACCTTATTAAGTCCCTGTTTTCTTTCTGAATTCTGACAACTCTTCAGAATAGGCTCTTGGGTTTGTGTCCAAGATATGTACCACCTCCAATCTCTGTCACATGGCCATGTACTGGATATCTGAAGGGAATGGCCAGCATCTCAGAAAACTCAGATATCAGTGTGACCAGGAAAGTCTCAGTGGAGAAACCCTGCTTTGGGCCTTTTGCTAAGCTATTGTTCTGTTGCCTTGAATCTCAGGATGTCTTTGCCTCTGGCCACCCCTTTGGGAAGCCTGAGGAAAACATTTTTCAAATGGAAATGAAGGGCATCACCTGTGTCTCTTTGCTTAATTGCTTTTGAAAAAGATGTGTCTGAATCATCCTCTTGGCCCTGTGTGAGGTTGTGGCTTAGATTCTCAGCACCTGATGGATCAAAAGAAAGATCACATGTGCGCATCCAAAACCAAAATGGCAAATATTCACTCATTGTGAACGAATTCTTTTACCTTCCTCTGTTAGGATTCTGACTTCCATCAAGTGAGAATAGGAATCCTTTGGGCCAAATGAGTTCTTCAAATCTCTGCAGAGGGGCTTGGATTTTCTCATGACTCAAATTCACATAAAGAATCTAAACCACAGAGTCAGAAGGCCTCAAATTGAAAAAGCCAAGCAGTATTAATGGCAGGCCTATTTGATCATTCCTGGTTTACAGGAAGTGTGTCCAGGCCACCTTGATGTTAGACAAATGAGGGGAACAGGACCTTAATTTGGACACTGACTTGGGCTGTGGACCTCATTGAAAACTCCAGCCAGACGTTATAAGGAGTGTCTATATGGAAAAAGATGAGGACCATGTGGGAGTGTTTTGGTTTTAATTGTGGTCATTTGTGTGGCGGTTGGAAGAGATGACTGTTCCACAGGGCTTGAACTCTGGTGTGATTCCCCTTAGAGACTGAGTTCTTTAACTGACCTCAGAGAAGTATTGCCATGGATGGTGTTGGGATTTTAGCAGGCCACACATGAGAGTCGCCCTTGGAACCTGAGATATAGGCCCAGGTTGGATTTCCACAGAACATTGGGAATTTCAGCCCGGATATAACATACAATTTTTCTTAAAGACTTGGCAGCCATATTTGAGTTTAAAACACACATGGACCTCATATTGTAGATCTCAATGGGCCTGGCTTCATGTGACATTTTGGCCACCCTTAGGGAAACCTTGCCTGTGAGAGTGCTCCAGAGCTTTCATTGAAATTAGCTTCTTCACCATTTAATGGTTCCTGAATTAATTGAATCCCTCAGAGCCTCAAACTTCATCCGTGAAAAATGGCTAGAAAATTACCATGAAATTTTTGATATTTTCATGATCAGCTGGCACTGGAAATACTTTGGATGTCCTGTTTCTGATCCTGAGTATACCAGACACTGCCTTGATTGACTTTGTTTCATGAAAATGGTGTAGAACAGATATGCCAGTAAGTTGGAGCCTGGTGAGTAGTGGGCCTAGAGCAGTGGTATGCAATTGTGTGATAAAACATCTGTGTTGCGGCAATGTGGATCAGCCATTGGCTTCCAAATGGCTTGTGACTGACATGGTGCAGCCAGCAGACCCATATATGTAAAGGCATCTTGTTATATGGAGAGGATTCACTGCAATGTTCAGAATCATGTTGCTATTCTCAAGGGGGCAATCTACATGGGATAGAACCTTGGTTGGTGCATTCTCCTGAAGACCCTGACTCACCACACCTTAAAGAACTCCCTCCACCACTCTGTCCCATTTTAACTCCTTGTATTTTTTGAAGCAAATACCAAACTCCCAGTGCAGCAGCGAGAAACACCACGAAAAGTGGAGGATGACCAATTGGCTTCACAGTCCACACTGAAAGACACTTAGACCCCAGTGTCCATAGTTTACCTACAAAGAGAGAATTCAGCACTGCTGCCTCATGTTCATTGGATAATAAGAAACCATGTCCTCCAAGTAACATAGATGCAGACCCAGCTTTCATGGTTTCTCTACAAAGGAACTAAATCTCCTCAGAACATCAAATACTTCAAGTGCCCACTCTTAGAGGCAGTTTCTCAAAAAGTATTTAGGCCAGCAGAGCTACATGTTTGTGGAATGTTTACCCTGTCCCTTACTTTTAGAATCTTCTCTACCACCTCCAAAGTTGTAAACTCCAGAGTATTTTCCATTCCAGATATATATTCACAGATTTTCTAACTCTTATCCTCTAATTGTGTCTTACTTGAGGAGAATGTAATGTCAAGGCATTGTTCTGGATGAAAGTGGGAAGATTTTTGTGTAGCACATATTTGCATACACATTGGATTCAATTTCCTATTTTCCATTAGAAATGCTGAATCCCTGAAACTAACAAATACCCTATGAGACTCTGACTACTAATCCTAATATGATTGAGAAAAATAACACAAACATAATAGAAATACAAGCAGTTTAGATGAGGTATGTTTTATAGTTGGAGTTGCCTTTTGCATGGTATAGTGTAGCAGTTATAAATCTAGTCAATTATTTGTTGAAATAGTTCTCCATGCGTTTTTAAAGTTAACAAATAAGTGAATTCCTGTCCCCCTTTCTCTGTAGCCTATTCAGCACACGTATTTTTATATGCACATATAGAATCCTACCTGGTACCACACGTACATTCTTGTGAGGTGGCTGACTTGGCAGATACAAATTGGAAGAAGAGATCACTCCTCCTAAACGCTGCTTGAACTCGTAATTCAAATGTGAGTGAGCTTCCTAGTTGAACAACATTATACATAAATCCATGTTCAGTAAAATGAATATATTTGGATCTGTGGATGATATACATTTCATGGTGAATTTCGTTTGGCATATATATTGCAATTTTTAATGTCTGTCTCTGTGTGTGTATATAAATATATATATATATATAGATACACTCTCAGGAGTATTCAAAATATAAAATATGTGTCTTATTACACACTTCCTAAATTCATTCATATTTATGTTGTGGATTTATAATCAACTTTTCACAAGATTATTCTCAGAAATATTCATCCACCTGAAATACGTATTTGTTTCTTAGTACTGTTTCCACCCCAGATATGCATTCACGGATTTTCAAACTCTTCTACAATAATTGTGTCTTACTTGAGGTGAAGGTAATGTAAAGGCATTGTTCTGGATGAGAGTGGGAAGATAATTGTGTAGCATATATTTTTATACACATTGGATTCATTTTCCTATATACCATTGAAAATACTGAATCCCTGACAAAAACCCATACCCTACTATACTCTGTCTACTTATCCAAATGATGGAGAAAAACAACCCAAACAGAATAGAAATACAAGCAGTTCAGAGGAGGCGTGGGGTATAGTTGGACTTGGCTTTTTCATGATAAATGGTAGGTGTTATAAATCTAGTCAATTTTTAATTGAAATAGTTCTCCATGTGTTGTTAAAGTTAACAAATATGTAAATGCCTGTCTGCCTTTCTCTGTAGCCTATTCAGCACATGTATTTTTATATGCTTTATAGAATCCTACCTGGTATCACACGTTCATTTTTGTGAGGTGACTGACTTGGCAGATACAAGTTGTGAGAAGAGATCACTCCTCTAAACGCTGTTGGAACTGAAAATTCAAACTATGGGTGAGCTTCCTAGTAGAACAACATTATACATAAATCCTTGTTCAGTGAAATAAATATTTTTGCATCTGTGGATGCTATATATTTTATGATGAACTTTGATTGGCGTATATATTCCTACATTTTAATGTCTGTGTGTGTGTTTTGTGTGTGTGTGTATATATATATACATATATATGTATATACACATATATATAATTATGAATATATATATATATATATATATATATATATATATATATATATATATACTGTCCTGATTTTTAAAATATGAAATGTATGTATCTTAAATACACTCCCTAAATTCATTCATGTTCAAAAATGTGGATTTATAATAAACTTTTCACAAAATTATTCTCAGAAATATTCATCCTCCTGAAATACACATTTGTTTCATAGTTCTGAAAACTAACTTCAGTAAATGGTGCTTACAAATCCTAATATTTGTACAGTAACTAACCCAGATTAACATCAATCAAGTAGATTCGTATGGGACATGATGTGTATTCTGACGTTTATTTTCATTCAACACTGGTACATTACTATTTCTTCAATTTTTACAAATCATAGGATATATATATTTCATCCACAAGTTCACAAAATTATACGCATTTGTTTCACAATCACTTCCTGCTTCATAAAACATGTATTCCTCCAGGTTTCTTGACTGGTCTTTTCATGAGACTTCTTTCCAAACACATTATTTTAGATTTCCATAATCACTTTTGAAGCAAAACTCACACACCCTTCATGATAAACCATAACCTTAATGTGGCCATTAGATATATAACTGGTTGGAATGAATGTTTGTATGTCAATATAAGATTTCTTGTATTTTTTCACATATAATTTCAATCCATTATTTAAAGTAGGAACCAGATATATTATTTATTCACAGTATGGTCTATTCATGCATTATCTCTATATGCACAGACAAAGGGTACACCTCTTTTTACCCCCATTACTAATTTATACGTCTTGAATATGTTGCTGCCAGAAATGGTGGAAAAATAGTCATGTCACCTGATCTACATATACGTTTTATCACAGTAATATTCTGGACAAAAAAAGCAAAGGTCACACTTAAGATTGTAGCAAAGACTAAATGAAAAGTGAGCATGGATTACTAAACATCCATGTCCAGGTTGCCTAATGCTGTCAAATGTCAATCCTATTGGTCACTACACATTTGGTTCTTTCTAAGATTATATATTCAAACTCAACCCTGTTGAAAATATCTAATCCTATCACTCACTTTATACTTTGCCTGATTTTGTAATGTCTCTATTGATATCAGCTTTCCTAACTATTTTCCCCAGTTCATCATTGTGACTGTCTCTTCACTTGTGCTGACATTAACATTCACTGTCTACCAGAAACCCTATTGCTAAACAACATTTGGTCCAAATCCTATACTCACTCTTCTTTCTAAACCTACCGAGAATCTTCCGAATCCTACCGACTATCCCTTTTGACTGGAAGTTCTCTTCTACATTTAATCATCCATGGTACAAGGACCTAAGCCATTGTATATCGATTTACCTGACACATCAGTGCAGAACATAATTCAAAGCTACGTATCCCAATCAAGGGCCCAATGCCTTTTTGGTCTTCAAATCTTAGCTAGATTTCTGTTTTCATACTTATAATTCACCTATATATTCTTGTAAATATCGCAGTTTCCCAATACCATTATTCATCCCGCAAAAAGATTCCTAATCAAAATCGAACCTGTTAGTTAACCTAACCATACACTGTTCAGTCAATTTAACTTTACAGAAGAGCAGGGATAGAGTTGTTCTTACAATACAGGAATATAGGGGATCTTCCACATGCTGAGAAACTCAAAGGTCCATGCAGAAATGATTCCTGGAGAAGTTGTAAGCAGCTATGGAGGACCTAAGAGAGCAAAAGTCATCCTCCATGGCAAACAACCTGGTCAGGATGAAGGGTTGTGTCTGAAACAGCTTCTCTCTTCTTAATGTAGAGAAGATGGACCAAACCAGGCCTGTGTGGAGAGCTGTTCCCAGGTGCCAATGGTTGATATACCATTCTAACTTGTGAAAGTTTCACAGGAGGTAGGGGCAGCCACCATCTCATGGGACCCTTGAAAGCAATTGTTAGGACAAAGTGGTTGCCACGGCAGTAACCTCATTCAGTTCCTGAATGAGGTGACCTACCTCTCTTCCTTGATGACGGATCTCTCTGAACTTGGGATCCAGGAAGCCAGGCACCCAGAGTCAGTCCCAGTTTCTTACCCAGTGGGCTCAGTTGTTTGGAATAACCAAGGACAGAGTAAGTCTTCCTTGGTACCTACTGATGTGAGGATTGCCAAATGCCAAGAGAGCTCTAAAAAGGGGAATTTCCTGAGAAAGCAGGTAGTGGCTCACCACTGGCTCCTGAAAACTTCACAGTGTTGGCCAAGGTGACCAGATCTGAGAAGGACAGGCCATTTCAAGGAAACATAGTATGGCCCATCAGTCAGAGTACATTCCAATTAGTCACAGACCTACTTGAATAAAGGAGGTGTCGTTGTGGGTGTGATTGTGATTTTGTGGTTATGTCTCATGTTCTGAGAATAGGTAAGAAAGGCGGTTTGTTTGCTTTAGAGTGGACTGTTTATAGTAAGTCATTTGACAAGGTGATTGTTTGTATGCCTGTGTATCCCACTGTGTCCGTGGTTGTAGACATTATAAAAGATAATGCATCAATGGATGTGTCCTGTCTAGTAGAAAGCTTGCCAACATTCATCCTGCCCAATTTATGAGTGGACTGCAGGTTGCTTTAGGGACGGGCAACACCTACTATCTTCCGAAGTTCCTGTTTTCTTCCTGAATTCTGGCCACTCTCCAGAGTAGGCTCATGGTTTTGTGTCCAAGATATGTACCACCTCCAAGCTCTGTGACATTGCCATATACTGGATAGCTGAAGGGAATAGCAAGCATCTCAGAAAACTCAGATATCAGTGTGACAAAGAAAGTCTCAGTAGAGAAACCCTGCTTTGGGCCTTTTGCTTACCTATTTTTCTGTTGCTCTGAGAGTCAGGAAGGTCTCTGCCTCAGGCCACCAATTTGTGAAGCCTGAAGAAAACTGTTTTCAAATGGAAATGAATGGGCATCACCTGTGTATCTTTGCTTAATTGCTTTGGAAAGGGATGTGTCTGAATCAGCCACGTGGCCCTGTGTGAGGCAGTGGCTTAGATTCTCAGCACCTGATGGAACTAAAGAAAGATCCCATGTGTGCTTCCAAAACCAAAATGGCAAAAATATCAGTAATTGTGTATGAAGTATCTTGCCTTACTCTGATAGGTTTCTGATCTCCATCAAATGAGACTAGGGATCCTTTGGGTCAAATGAGTTCTTCAAAGCCCTGCAGAGGCTAGCCCATATGAACTTGGGTTTTTTCATTACTTTAAATCACATTAAGAATCTATACCTGACAGTCAGTAGGCCTCAAATTGGAGAAGCAGAGCAGTATTAAGGCCAGGCTTATTTTATCACTCCTGGTTCACAGGAATGGTGTCCAGGCCCAGCTGACTTTAAGCAAATAAGAGATAAGGGAGCTTGTTTTGGATACTGTCTTGTGCTGCGCCCCTCATGGAAACCTCCAGCCAGAGGTTATAATGAGTGTCTATATGGAAGAAGGTGAGGACCATGTGGGAGTGTTTTGGTTTTAATTGTGTTCATTTGTGTAGTGGTTGGAAGAAATGACTGGATCCACCAGGGCTAGAACTTTGGTATGATTCACCTTAGAGACTGAGTTCTGGAACTGACCTCAGAGAAGTATAGTCATGAATTGTGTTGCGATTTTAGAAGGCCACGCATGAGAGTCGCCATTGGAAACTGAAATCTAGGCCAAGGGTGGCTTTCGACTGATCACTTGGAATCTCAGCCAGGATATCACATGATTTTATTCTGAAAGACTTGACAGGCATAGTTGAGAGTCAAAACACACATGGACCTCACATTGTAGACCTCAATGGGCTGGGCTTCATGTGACTATTTGGCTACTCTTTGGGAAGCCTTGCCTTTGAGAGTTCTCCAGAGCATTCATTGAAATGAGGTTCCTCAACATTAAATGGTTCCTGAATGAATTGAAACCCACAGTTTCTCCAACTTCATCCTTGAAAAGTGGCTAGATAAATACCCTGAAATTTTTGAAACTCCCATGACCAGGTGGCACTGGAGAACCTTTGGATCTCCTGTTGCTGATCATGAGTGTACCAGACAGTGCCTTGATTGACTGTATTTCATGATAATGGTGAAGAACAGAGATGCCAGTAAGTTGAGAATGCTGAGTAGTGGGCCCAGAGCAGTGTTGTGCAGGTGTGTGATAAAATATCTGAGGTGGGGCCGTGTGGATTTCCAATTGACATCCAAATGCCTTTTGGCTGCCATGGTGCATCCAGCAGAACCTTACATGTAAAGGCATCTTATTATATGGAGAGGTTTCAAGCAATGTTCAGAATCAGGTTGGTATGGTCAAGGAAAAAGCTGTGTGAAATAGAAGCCTGGTTGGTGCATTCTCCTGCAGTTCCTGACCCACCACACGTGAAAGAACTCCCTCCAGCACTGTGTCCCAGTTGAACTCCTTGTATTTCGTGAAGCAAATACCAAACTCCCAGTGCAGCACCAAGAAACACCACAAAAATGGAGGATGATCAAATGGCTTCACAGTCCACACGGGGAGACACTTAGCCCCCAGTGGCCACAGTTTACCTACCAAGAGAGAATTCAGCACGGCTGCCTCATGTTCATTGGAAAATAAGAAACCATGCTCTCCATTCACATAGATGCAGACCCAGCTTTGATGGTCTCAATAAAAAAGAAGCTAAATTTCTGACAACAAAATATATTTAAAGTACCCAACCTCAGAGGCAGTTTCTCAAGAAGTCTTTAGGCCGGCAGAGCTCTATGTTTGTGGAGTGTTTACCTCTTAGACCAGGATGTAAGAAAAGAACACTGACTCCAGTTAAAATCAAATTAAAGTAAGCTTATTATTTCCACTGGCTGGGCTGCCTCCACCTCCAAAGATTGCGAGAGCAAGAGAGCAACCCCACCTTTACTACAGCCCAGGTTTGCAGCCCAGAAAGTTACACAAAAATGGGATAACAGATAACAGAACTCTGACAAGCATCACACTAATGGGAGTTTACATTTTTTTTTTGCTAGCCCCAACATCAAAATTTATGAGGACCATTAGAGCCTCAGAGAGGGTCATTGTCTGGCCACAGAAGGCCAATATTTATGAGGTGTGACAAAGTTTCAGAGAGGGCTGCTATCTGGTCAGAGAGCCATGCACGGGTGAGTTTAAGGCACGGGCAGTCATTCCAAGAAGGTTCAGAATATGCAGTAATTTACAGTAAAGCCAAAATGATTTTTTCATGGCTTTGTTGCAAGATGGCTCCCAATTTTAATAAAAGATAAGGTTGGGTCTATCATTCCCCCCTTTTCTTATGTGTCCCTTTGTAATCCTTGATAGGTTAGTGGAAAAGCACTGAGGATATTTTAATCCCTCAGTTAACAGTCTCCAAATTTTTAGAACTCACCGAAAACCAGTCTCCCTGATATTACCTGACTTAATTAATTACTTATATTGATAGTCTATTTATTTTGGGCTCCATTGGTGTAAGTGGAGAGTCGTCTCTCATTTTGCCTTCTTCTCAGCTGAGAGAGGGTGACATGAGTGTGCATGGCGTGAGAGACATGAGTTGCCTTTTTGAAGTCAGTTGAGGAATATGAGTTGCCTTTTAGAAGTCAGTTCTTTTTGAAGTCTTGTTGAGGAAGAACAGGTTGTAAAGTCATCTGGGGACGGGTTCTTCTATGAGAGAAACAAAAAACATGAGTATTGAATAAATGTTGCAGTAGCTGGATCATGTCACTGTATAAAGTACCCTCACCAGTCTTTAATATCCCAATTATCAGGACTGTCAACTTAATTTTTAACTTTTAGTGTTACAGTTGTCCCTCCCCATAATATACAGTTTAATAATTTAATGTCATCTGATTTTGCAAAATCCTTTCACTAGTATGACCTCTGTGTCTAATAGAGAAACATTTAATTCTGTTACTCAGGGCTGGATAATCGTACTAGCAAACACCAAGCCTACCTGTAGGTTAGGAATATCTGTAGGCCTTAAACTAAAAACTTCTGCCTCTGGCAGCTCCTCTTGATAGTCTTTGTAGCCAACAGTTTTACTTATTTTGGGAGGCTAACATAAAGTGTATACCTTAAAATATTATTATTATTATTATTATTATTATTATTATTATTATTATTATTTAAAATGCCCAGGAATGGCTGTATTTTGGGTTTAACTGTCTTTGCTAAGTGTTTAAGATGAAGCAGTCAAATGACTTTTGTTTCTATCTATTGTTAGCAGTCAGCTGAGCTTTTTTGGGAGTCATTCCTTGGGAAACTTGAGAGCAGCTTCTCAGTTCTGCTAGTGCAATTTGAGCTAGGTGGGTTCAGGTCTTGCTTGACCATGTGGCTTCCCTCAGAAGCATCAGGGATGTCTCCCTTTCCTGATGACTCTCCTCTTTGTAGCAAATGCACTGATTGGCTTTCTGTTCTCCAGTGGTCTCATTAATCTCCCTGATTGGGAGGTTATGTGGCCCAGAGTTGCAAAGCTCATAGAGAAGTCCCCTGTTCCCTGGATTCAGACTGACTCAAAGTGCAAGAGTCAAATATTGTTTTTTTTTTTTTTTGGCCCTTTTCATTTAACTTTAATTTTGAATCCTAATCTGAAACAACCAGCAAATAAATTTTAACAGCCATATATTAAGAGTACTGCACTTTAATGTCTATAAGTTTATAATTATTTATATTTTATTAATTGGGATCTTATTATTCTGTCTGTCTTGTAGTTGATGACTTATTTTCTTAAATTAACCCATGTTGTGTTCTTAAAGCAACACTTCTGTAAAACACCAACAGGGAATCTTTAGATCACTTATAAAGAAATTAAAAAATAAAATTTTTTAACAAGAGTAAAAATACTTAGTTCATGTAATAGCTACCCTGAATTTTTTGGTGAGTTATATATTATATCACCTTTTTGAGATCCTAGTAATCTTGACAGAAAAAATTTTGAACATAACTTTAAATGAAATAAAATCTGACCTATTGCTTTCGTAGTCATTCTCACATGTAGTAAGATGGGACAAAGAGTCTTATCTCAGGTAAGCAGGGCTCCTTATAAATCTTAAATGCTTTAGTTCTCAAGCTGATCTTTTTTTTAAATTTCATTTTACTAAGTTTACATAAATTGTTTGAGGTCACATGAACATTAGCTCACACCATATGATATCACATTTAAAACATGAATTAAAGTACGGCTGAAAGATTTTAACCTTTACATAGATTAGGGTCTCATTAACTTAAAAATACATTTAAATTGTTCCACAATGTAAAAAGTAACATAAAACTTTACATATATTATTGATAACAGGTAAATAAATCCCCAATATATATTTTATTTACCATACAACTTCAGAACACCTGCTTGATATAATGCTCTTTTAAAGTTTCTACCTTATAGAGTTGTATAACTGGAAAATATGAGCACATTAATAGCATCACAATTGCATTGAAGTTTCTACATTAACCAAGTTTAGCTTTTAAAGAAATGGCAGTACAGTGCTCTAAAATAACAGTTCTTATTTAAACATTTGTTTAATTTTTATGGTTTCTTGCTCTAGAAAATTTAAATCTTAATGAACTTAATGTTATGGGTAAACTTATGTTTAAGAAATTTTTGTCTCTTTTACACATGACTGATTTTTACAATCTTATACAGACTTTAGTACAAACTTATACAGACCTTAGTATATCAATCAGATATCAAACAAAAGTACTCATGAATGAGTAATCCCATATCAAATTTACTTTACTTATTTATCAAAATATTAGACAAATTTTTTGAACACTGTAAACCATTTTTTTGATTGAAAGAAAAGTCCTGGAACAAAGGCATATTAGACCTTTTGTAGACATTAATAGTTTATTAGATTTTTGAACACCTAGAAAAACTTGTAAACTTAAATTTAAAGACATTTATATTTATCTGTTTACCCAATTTAAATTGAAACATTTAAATCACGTGAATTAAAGATCTTTGGATCCACTTTTTAAAATTGTTTTTATGAGTTCTTTTTAATATGAGTGCTCCTTATATATGTTAATTTGTGTATCATATATATGATATATGGATATATATATATATATATATATATATATATATATATATATATATATAGACATACAACACATAACAAATTGTGCACACATAATAAAAGTGAAGGCCTTGTAGCTTTTCACAGGTGAAATCTCCATTGCAATGATTTAAAAATTCCACAGTTGGTCAAAGATATTACTGATCAGAAAAACATTAACCTAGGTCTGTAGGAGCAAAATCATGAGCTCAAAAAATAAAGAAAGAACCTAAGGAAAAAAATTATGAGTCCTAGAAAAATGACTGGCCAGTAATTAGTAAATACCATACAATTTACCTTTTTTTTCCCTTAGGCCTCAAATAAGTCTCCTACTAAGCTTACAGGCTTCTTTCATTTGCATTTCAAAATAAGTCCAGGCTGAGGTCTGGAAGAAGAAGGAAAAAAAGGCTATTCTGAGCAGAAACCTTAGGCCTAAGGTATTTTAACCATTATTTTCATGTTAAGATGTTGAAAATTATGATACAAGTTTAAGATACAACTCACAAAATTTTATATCTTTACAAGTTGTTTTGTCAACAGATATAATACTATGATTTAGTATCCTTGTCCAAATTAATGCACTGGTACACACAGTGACATTTTCCCAGGCTACCTAATTTAAAATTGGTGAAAAAAAGACTGAATGATTGGGAAGTTACTTGCCAACTTGGAAGTAGAGTTCTTTAGTTTTCCATCCTAAGTATTTAAGTTCTCTGGCATGAATTATCTGAAACCATGAACTAAACAAATACCTAAACCCGACTTTTAACTGCAAGATTGTGGAATGCTTCAAAAACCCATTCAGATACCAGATTGGTACAATGAAACATCATCATTTAGACACACATTCAGCTAAGATCATTTCCAAGAAACAATTTATAATATTAACACATTATTGCACATGTCTTAAAGGGCTAGAAAAAAGGCACAAGACAGACAGAAATGAACTCCAGACAATGGCTGACAGACAGAACCCTTTAAAACAGAGCAAATAAGAGAAAAATCTCCTTCTCCAGTGGCACCACAGATGTCCCCACAAGGGGACCAAATGTTTTCACAGAGGAGCAACCTGAAATATAAAATAAAGTGTCTCCATGGCGACTTTACTGCATTTAGTGTCCCCTTTTTGTTTTTCTCTTTTTTTAAGAAGACAGAGGTGGCATTATCCTTGCAGTGCAGGGAACGAAGGAGGGAATTCCCTGAAGCAACAGGGCTTCGGCAGATGCTGGGAGATACTCAGTTCTTCATTCCCCAGCAGGCATTACCATCTGCACTGGGTGTGCTCCAGGCAGCCAGCTAGGGCCTTCTCTCATTCTGCTTAACAAATGGTGGTAAAGTTCATCACAGTTCCTTAAAACACAGTCCAAAGGGGTGTCATGCTTACTTGCTTTGTTACCCATTTTCACATTCAATATCCTTAAGATTTTATCACAGAAATCACAAAACAAAACGCACAAAAACAAACAAACAAAAAACATATAGAACACAGAACAAAACACTCACACACACACACACACACACACACACACAAAAAAAAAAAAAAAAAAAAAACAGAATCCCGGTGCCAAAACAGAAAAACAGATGAGCAATTCAACGTCTTGCTAAAGCTCTGGGGTAGGAGCGCATGCGTGTCCCTCGGCACCTCTCTAACCTTCCAGAGGAATTCCCTACAGAACGGAACAGAGGACAGAACGATTCTCATTACTATCCTGGACAGGAGTGAATGTGAGCCTCCCCAGGCCACCTCTCTGTCATTAGAAGAGATCTCCCTTAACCAGATATAAGATGTTATCAAGATGCCACTTACCTATGGAGGCCTCCTCCACCAGGTACTTGGTAATAGTTTCAGTGCGGTGGTTCACTGCAGTGCTCCCCAGACCGACGGCTCACTCCAAGGCCTTGGAACATCTCAAGTTGTGCACCCCCTAGAGTGGCTCCCCAGCCCGTAGCCCTGGAGGGAAGGCCAGCTTCAGAATTTTCAGCAGTCTGGTCTTGTGATCTGGTCGGGCAGGGTCATCTCACTGGGGAACTCCAAAATGTTGGAATAGGATGCAAGAAAAGACCAGTGACTCCAATTAAAATCAAATTAAGGCAGACTTATTATTAAAACTGGCCAGGCTGCCTCTCCCTCCAAAAATGGCGGGAACAAGACAGCAACACCACCTTTCCTACAGCCCAGCTATATAGCCCAGAAAGTTACACAAAAAGGGGGTTACAGATAACAGAACTTTGAAAGCATCACACTGATGGTAGTTTACATTTTTTTTGCTGGCCCCAACATCAGAAATTATGAGGACCATTAGAGACTCAGAGAGGGTCGTTGTCTGGCCTGGGAAGGCCAATATTTATTAGGTGTCACTAATGTTTCAGAGAGCACTGTTATCTGGTCAGAGAGCCAGGCATGGATGAGTTCAAGGCACGGACAGGCATTCCAAGCAGGTTCAGAATTTGCAGTAATTTATAGTAAAGCCCAAATTTTCTTTTCATGGCTTTCTGGCAAGATGGCTCCCAATTCTAATAAAAGATCAGGTTGGGTCTATCAAGCCTGTCCTTTACTTTTGGAAACTCCTCTACAACCTGCAAGGTTGTGAACTCCTGACCATTTTACATTCCAGATATGTATTCACAGATTTTCTAACTCATGTCCTCCAACTGTGTCTTACTTGGGGTGAAGGTAATATCAAGGCATTGTTCTGGATGAGAGTGGGAAGATTTTTGTGTAGCACATATTTGCATACACATTTAGGAGATCACTCCTCCTAAACACTGATTTGGAACAGAAAATTCAATCTATGGGGGAGCTTCCTAGCTGAACAACATTATACATAAATTCAAGTTCATTAAATAAATAGTTTTGGATCAGAGGATGATATATATTTCAAGATGGATTTAAATTGGCATATATATTGCTACATTTTAATGTCCATGTGACTTTTGTGTTTATAATGTTTTGTGATTTATGTGGATTTATAATCAAATTTTCACAAGATTATTCTCAGAAATATTCATCCAAATTAAATACATACTTTTTTCCTAGTACTGAAAAGTAACTTCAGTGAATGGTGCATAAAAATCCTAATATTTCTACAGTAACTGACCCAGATTAACATCAATGCAATTAGATTCCTATGGGACATGATGTGTATTTTGATGTTCATTTTTATTCAACATTGGTACATTACTATTTCTGCAGTTTATGCACATTATATATAGTATGATATATAATGTTCAATCACTTCCTTCTTGAGAACACATGTATTCTTACAGGTTTCTTGACTATTCTTTTCATGAGACTTCTTTCCAAACACATTATTTTTGATTTCCATAATCACTTTTGAAACAAAACTCACACACCTTTCAGGATAAACCACAACCATAATATTACCTTTAGATGTATAACTGGTTGCAGTGAATGATTGTATATCAATATGAGATTTCTTTTATATTTTCAGATATCAATTCAATCCATTATTTAAAGTAGAGCAAGTTATATTATTTACACACAGTATGGTTTATTCATGCATTATCTGCATATTCATAGACACAGGGTACACCTATTTGTACCCTCAATAGTAATTTATACATCTACAAAATATTGCTACAGAAATGGTGGAAGAAATACTCAAGTCACCTGATCTACATATACATTTTATCACAATAATATTCTGGACACAAAATGCAAAGGTCACACTTATGATTTTACCAAAGCCTAAATAAAAAGTGAGCATGGATTAATAAAAACATCCATGTCCTGGTTACCTAATGCTCTCAAAAGTCAATCCAATTTGTGACAACATATTAGTTTCTGCCTAAGGTTATATATTCAGACTCAAACCGTTGAAAATGTCTAAACAAATTACACACTTCATACTTTTACTGACTTCCTAATGTCTCTATTTATATCTGCTTTCCTACATATTTTCCCCAATTCGTCATTGTGACTGACTCTTTACATGTGCTGACATTTACATTCACTCTCTACCCGAAACCTTATTTGTAAAGAACTTTTGGTACAAATCCTATACTCATTCTTCTTTCTAAACCTACTGACTATCTTGCTAATCCTACAGACTATCCCTTTTTTATTGGATATTCTGTATGTTATTCAATCATCTAGTGTATACGATCCTATTTCTTTGTATATCAATTTATCTGAGACATCTGTGCAGAATATAATTCAAAGCAAAGTATGCTACTCAAGGGCCAAAGTCCTACTTGGCTTCAAGTCTTCCCTAGATTTCTGTTTCCATACTTATATTTCACCTATATATTCTTGTAAATATCTCAGGTTCCCAATACCGTTATTCATCCAGAAGAATGATTCCTAACGCAAATAGAACATGATATTAACATTAACCATACACTGTTCCCTCAATCTAACTTTACAGCAGTGCAGGGATAGAGTTGGTCTTACAATCAAGGAATATAGGGGATCTTCCACCTGCTGAGAATCTCAAAGATCCATGCAGAAATTATCCCTGAAGAAGATATAGAATGCTATGAAGGACCTGAGAGAGCAAAAGTCATTTTCCATGGCAAACAACCTGGTCAGGATGAAGAGATGTGTCTGAATAAGCCTCTCACATTGTAATGTAGACAAAATGGACCAAACCAACCCTTTGTGGAGATCTCTCCCCCAGTACCTATTGTTGATATACCATTCTAACTTGTGAAAGTGTCACAGGAAGTAGGGGCAGCCTCCATCTCATGGGACCTTAGGAAGAAACTGTTAGGACAAAGTGTTTTCCAAGGCTGTGAGCTCATTCAGTTCATGAAGGAAGTGACCTACCTCACTTCTTTGTGATGGAACTCTCTGAACTTGGGATCCCGGAAACCAGGCACCCAGGGTCAGGCCCAGTAACAGTCACAGAGATCTCACTTTTTGGATTTATCATGGAAAGAGTCAGTCTTTCTTGGTACTTACAGATGTGAAGATGGTCAAATGCCAGAAAAAATCTGAAGAGGTGTCTTCCCTGAGAATGCAGGTAGTGGCGGCTCAAAGCTGGCTCCTGACAACTTCACAGAGTGGGCCAAGGAGTCCAGATTTGAGAACAGACAGGCCATTTCGGGTGAACAAAGAATGGCTCACCAGGCAGAGGACACTCCGGTTAGTAACAGACCTTCTTGGGGGAAGGAAGTGCATTTGTGGGAATGAGTGTGGGTTTGTGGTTTTGTCTCATGTTCTGAGAATAGGTAGGAAAGTTGGTTTGTTTGGTTTGGAGTGGACTGTTTCTATTAAGTCATTTGACAAGGCAAGTGTTTCTATGTCTGTGTATCCCACTGTGTCCGTGGGTGTAGACATTACAAAAGAAAATGCATCAATGGATGTGTCCTGTCTAGGAGAAAGCTTCCCAACATTCACGCTTCCCAATTTATAAAAGGACAGAGGGTTGCCTTATTTGTGGGGAAGACCTGAAATCTTCCTAAGTTCCTGTTTTCTTCCTGAATTCTGGCCACTCTCCAGAATAGGCTCATGATTTTGTGACCAAGATAGGTACCACCTCCAAGCTCTGTGACTTGGCCATGTACTGGATAGCTGAAGGGAATGGCGAGAATCTCAGAAAACTCAGATATCAATGTTACCAGGAAAGTCTCAGTGTTGAAACCCTGCTTTGGGCCTTTTGCTTACCTATTGTTTTATAGCACTGAATGTCAGGAAGGTCTTTGCCTAAGGCCACCCCATTGTGAAGCCTGAATAAAACAGTTCTCTAATGTAAATGAATGGGCATCACCTGTCCCTCTTTGAGTAATTGATTTCGAAAGGGATGTGTCTGAATCAGCCTGTTGGCCCTGTGTGAGGCTGTGGCTAAGATTCTCAGCACCTGATGGATCTAAAGAAAGATGCCATGTGTGCATCCAAAACCAAAATGGCCAAAAGAGTACTCATTATGGATGAAGTCTCTCGCCTTCCTCTGTAAGTTTCCTGACCTCCATAAGGTGAGAATAGGAATCCTTTGGGTCAAATGAGTTTTTCAAAGCCCTTCAGAGTCTAGCCCATTGGTGCTTGGGTTTTCTCATGACCCCAATCCACATGAAGAATCTAAACCCCACAGTCAGTAGGCCTCAAATTGGAGAAGTGGAACAGTAATAATGGTAGGCCTATTTGATCACTCCTGGTTCAGAGGAAGGGTTTCCAGGCCACCCTGACTTTAGGCAAATGAGGGGCAAGTGAGCTTATTTTGGACACTGTCTTGTCCTGCGCCCCTCATAGAAACCTCCAGCTAGAGGTTATGATGAGTGTCTATGTGGAAAAGATGAGGGCCATATGGGAGTGTTTTCGTTTAAATTTTGGTCATTTGTGTGGCGATTGGAAGAAATCACTGGGTCCACCTGGGCTTGAACTCTAGTGTGAATCCCTATAGAGACTGAATTCTGGAACTGACCTCAGAGAAGTATTGCCATGAGCTTTGTTGGGATTTTACGAGCCCACGCATGAGAGTAGCCCTTATAAACTTAGATCAAGGCCACAGAGCACTGAGAATCTCAGCCAAGATAATCCATGATTTTCTTCTTAAAGTCTTGGCAGCCATAGCTGAGAGTCAAAACACACATGTACCTCACATTGTAGACTTCAATTGGACTGGCTTCATGTGACCTTTTGACAACTCTTTGGGAAGCCTTGCCTATGAGAGTTCTCCAGAGTTTCATTGAAATGAGCTTCCTCAACATTTAATGGTTTTTGAAAACCACAGTTCCTCCAACTTCATCCTCAAAAAAAATGGCTAGATAAACACCATGAAATTTTTGGAATTCCCATGAACAGGTGGCACTGGAGAATCTTTGGATGTCCTATTGCTGATCATGAGTGTATCAGACAGTGCCTTGACTGACTAGGTTTCATGAAAATTGTGTAGAACAGAGATGCCAGTAAGTTGGAGCCTGCAAATTAGTGGGCCTAGAGCAGTGGTGTGAAGGTGTGTGATAAAACGTGTGGTGGGGCCATGTGGATCTGCCACTGACTTCCAAATGGCTTGTGAATGACATGGTACAGCCAGCAGAACCTTCCATGTAAAGGCATCTTTTTGTATAGGGAGATTTCAAGGCAATGTTCAGAATCAGGTTGCTATGGACAAAGGGGCAACCCATGTGGGATAGAATCCTGGTTGGTGCATTCACATGCAGACCGTGACCTCCACACGTGACAGAACTCCCTCCAGCACTGTGTCCCAGTTAATCTCCTTGTATTTCATGAAGAAAATACCAAAGTCCCAGTGCAGCAGCAAGAACCACCACGAAAAGTGGAGGAGGACCAAATGGCTTCACAGTTCACACGGTGAGTCACTTAGCTCCCAGTGGCCATAGTTTAACTACAAAGAGAGTATTCGCACTGCTGCCTCATGTTCATTGGAAAATTAGAAGCAATGTCCTCCAGGTCACATAGATGCAGACCCAGCTTTGATGGTCTCACTAGAAAGTAAGCTAAAGCTACTGACAACAACATATATTTCAAGTGCCCAACCTCAGAGGCAGTTTATCAAGAAGTCTTTAGGCCAGCAGAACTCCATGTTTTTGGAGTGTTTACATGTGCCTTACTTTTGGAAACTGCTCTACCACTTCCAAGTTTGTGAAATCCTGAGTATATTCCATTCCACATATGCATTCACAGATTTTCTAACTCTTCTCCTCTAATTGTGTCTTACTTGGGGCAAAGTTAATGTGAAGGCATTGTTGTGGATGAGAGTGGGAAGATTTTTGTGTAGCACATATATGCATACACATTGGATTCATTTTCCAATTTTCCATTCGAAATACTTAATCCCTGACACTAACTCATAAACTACTAGACTCTGACTGCTAATCCTAATATGATGGAGAAAACTAACCCAAACAGAATAGAAATACAAGCAGTTCAAAGGAGGCATGGTGTATATTTGGACTTGCCATTTGCATTATGAAGGGTAGGTGTTATAAATCTAGTTAATTTTTAATTGAAATAGTTCTCCTTGTGTTTTTAAAGTTAATAAATATATAAATTCCTGTCTCCCTTTCCCTGTAGCCTATTCAGAACATGTATTTTTATATGCACATATAGAATCCTACCTGGTATCACATGTACATTCTTGTGAGGTGGCTGACTTGGCAGATACAAATTATGAGAAGAGATCACTCCTCCTAAACCCTGTTGGATCTTAAAATTCAACCTATGGGTGAGCTTCCTAGTTGAACAACATTAAACATAAATCCATGTTCAGTAAAAGAAATATTTTTGCATCTGTGGATGATATATATTTCATGATAAATTTCGATTGGCATATATATTGGTAATTTAATGTCTCTGCATGTGTGTTTTTTGTATATATATATATATATATATATATATATATATATATATATATACTCTCCAGATTTTTCAAAATATGAAATATATGTGTCTTATATACACTCCCTAAATTCATTCATGTTCATGTGTATGGATTTATAATCAAGTATTCACAAGATTATTCTCAGAAATATTCATCCACCTGAAATACATATTTGTTACCAGTACTGATAACTAACTTTAGTTAACGTTGCATACAAATACTAAATTTGTACAGTAACTGACCCAGTTTAACATCAATGCAAGTAGATTACTATGGGACATGATGTGTATTTTGACATTCATTTTTATTCAACACTGCTACATTACTATTTCTTCAATTTATGCACATCATAAGATATATATTTCATCCACAAGTTAGCAAACTTATAGGCATTTGTTTCACTTTCAATAACTTCCTGCTTCAGAACACATGGATTCCTCCAGGTTTCTTGTCTGGTCTTTTCATGAGACTTCTTTCCAAACACATTATTTTCAACTTCCATAATCAATTTTGAAGCAAAACTCACACACTCTTCATGATAAATCATAATCCTAATATAACGTTTAGATGTTTAACTGGTTGGAATGAATGTATGTATATCAATATAAGATTTCCTGTATATTTTCAGATGTCAATTGAATCCATTATTAAATTTGGAATCCGTTATATTATTTATTCACAGTATTGTCTATTCATGCATTATCTCTATATTCATATCACAGGGTACACCTATTTGTACCCCCAATAATAATTTGTACATTTCGACACAGAAGCAATGGTCACACTTATTATTTTACCAATGTAAATGTCAGGCGAGCATCGGAGGAAGAGACTACCAGGGACTGTCTAATGCAACAGCCAAAAGTTTATGGGGGTCCAACATGCTGGGGGTCAGAGCTCCCTTGAATAGAGCAGAGAGCCCTGAGAACAGCTTAAGCAGAGCTTATATACTTTCCTTGGAGAGGGCAGGGAGGGAAGATTATTGATGGGTCAGCGCGAGTGGGCAGTTTGCGTGCAAATGGGTGAGGGAGTACATTCTGCAGTTTTGCAGTTGGTACAGAACATTCAGGGAACAAGATTAGCGAACAGTTCTCAAGATATCAACAGTGTTTTGTTAAACATACCGTAAAACTGGAAGTGACAATTACCTATTTTATTTACCTTTCATTCCCCACTTTCTTTTGGTTACATTAAATCATAATAGTGATCATTGAGGATGTCACATTTTATGTCTGCTAGTGTGGTATATTGATTTCTGATTACCATAAGTTTAACTTGTCCAATTTGAGCTTGGAGAAAGGAAACTACACGGTTGTACAAACAGGGTCCTACAGTTAGCAATAATGTGAGGATTATTAATGGACCGGCCAGGGCTGATAAAAGCATAGTTACCCAGGGGGACTCTGTGAACCAAGACTCAAACCACCCTTTTTGGGCCTTTCTCTCTTGTTGATGCTCTTCAATGCGTCTTCTTAATTTAATCATAGATTCTTTTACAACTCCAGTATGGTAGGCATAATAACAACATTCTTCCCTCAATGCAGGACAAAGGCCCCTTCTCTCATGAAGAGGAGGTCGAATCCTCTCCTGTTCTGTAAAACAACTTCAGAGAGAGAGGTTAAAATTCTTGTAAAGCTGTGATGGTGGTTTTTTAATATCTTTAAGTTTTGGTCTATTGCTGCTTCTAATTGGGTCATTTGTTGTGTCCCATGGATTAGGGCAGTGGTTCCTGTGCCCTTCTCTGCAGCAACTACTATTCCTCATAGGATGGCTAAAGTGAAGGATACAGGTTGCCAGCGGAACCGGGTTGTATGCCCCCCTATTTGAAATTTAAATGATCCTGCCTCATGATAGAGCACTCGGGGAAACATCTGCACCATTACATAATTAATCACATCTGTTGATAATTTTATGAATAAACAATGTTTAAGTATATAGAATTATACTGTTGTAGGTATGGACAAGGCAAGGCACCTAAGATAGCACCAAAGACAGGGAAACAGTCCTATTTGGTTGCAACCGGATATAGAGGGAATTGCTTCTGTTGTAATCAATTAATCCCCTGAATCCCAAGTTTAGGTAGTTTCCGAATTTTGTACCCAACATGTAAGGGAAAAGACTCAGAAATTCACAGTCTGCAGAAGTTCACAAAAAGCAGTTTTTGGTTCTGTTTTTATTTTCCTCTTCTCTGGGAAAGATAACTTATTAAGGACACCTGGGAGGGGGAGAGCTTTTTTCTTCTCTTTTATTTTCTCCCTGCCAGCTGTTACCATGGAGCCCAGTTGGTAACTTCTTTATCTTGGAAATGTAGCCATCTCTGGAAGCCTGAGCTCAAGGCCAGAGGCCTTGTTCACATATTTTGTGAAAAACTAGTAAGGGGGTGTCTAGCTTAGAAGGGCTGATTTTTCCAGCCAGTGGCCAAGTATAACAGAGCAACATGAAAAGAGGAAGTTTATCTACACTGAACTCTTTTATAGGGACTTTGTTGCTGAAAGTCCTAAAGTCAGCCACGATGAAGACTTCTGGAGAAGGCCATTTAAGATTTTTCTGTGGGCCTGGTACAGAGGGGAAGACGGGGAAGGCGGGGGGGTGAGAGCAGTTCTGTGGTTCTGACAATGAGGAAAAAGAGATATAAAAGAATAATGGGAAAAGGGTTTGGGATTTTCCTGGCAACAAAACTTGAGCAGTAGAACAGGTAGAGCAGATGGGAAGACGGGAATGAGTATCTAAAAAGCCTGTGAGGGACTTTAAATTCTTAGTAACCTGTTTTTAGTGATGACAAAACAACTTTAAAGGCCATTTTCATTACATCTTGGATAGGCGTCTGAGGGCACTCCTCAGCTGGTTTGAGCTTTGGGTTAGCTGGTAAGAGGACCTGGTGGGACCCGGTGTGGGCACTGACAGGAGAAGAGAGGAGTGAGTGGGTGGAAGGGTACCTCAGTACCTGCTGCCTCAGCATGGGGGCAATGGTCTGAGAACCAGCGGAGGTTTGGGGTTTTGATCTAGTAATTGGAGGGGAGAAATCAGGTTGTTGATGTGAGAGTGACAGCAGAGAATCTGGAGCAGAAGGATCTATTGGAGAAACATATTTCGTGATGTGAGCAAAGGAGGGAAAAGGCCTACACATAGGGGAATTTTCTTCAATCCTTTTGAGCACTTGCCGAAGTTGAAATAGTCACACAGAATTTGAGGATCTAGAGACCCCTCTGGGGGCCATCGGTTTTGGTTGTCTAATTGGTAATATGGCCAATGCTGTGAACTGAATTTGATGAGGAGTTTGGGTTCCACCAGGCAGCCCCTGTATGCTCACATCCCCATGACTTATGGAAGAAGACGGCTTTTCCCCCACACAGCCGTGGTTGTTTGTGGCTTTGATAGTCCACTGGGCAAACATAGTAATCTAGGCTAGCCAACCTGCATCAGGCTTGCGTGTCCCTACATCCATAATGTTTGTTTCCATTATCTATGGTACGGGAGAAATTTAATGGAATTTTAGTGGGATCCTCTTCATCAGAGATATCCCAATTGGAAAGACGTATACCCAGCTGCCAAATATCTGGGTGGAGAGTTGGCCACCAGGTCCCTAAGGGGGCTGTATGTGAGACAGACCATACTTCTTGTCTAATAGGATTTGTGATCAGCCATCGCTGCTGAATGGGCTGATGATGGTTAGGACTAGTGGTGGCCAAGGGGAGAGTCTATAGCCTTATCCACATGGCAAATATGCAATTTGAAAGGGTTACCAGTCTTTTCCACTTTCAAGCCAGAGTCTGGACAGGGCACAGGCTTGAGATGAGAATTAGGATCCAGGAAGTGATTCCGTCTACCTTTACCACTGTAGGTTTTATAAGTAGCACCTGGTATGGTCCTGTCCAGCGGGGTTCCAGGGATGACACCTGATGTCATCTTATGTAGATGAAGTCTCTTTTTTGATATCGATGTGGAGTCTCCTCTTCACCAGGTTGGTAGGCAGTGGCCAGCTGTTTTGACAGGTATCCCTGAGTTCTTTCAATAGCTTTAAGATTTTCAAGCAAGGGGGTGTGGAAGGGATTGGTAGGTCTTAGAGTTGTGGTTAGGTCCTTACTGGAGGAGGGGCCCCATAGAGAATTTCATAGGAGGTGAGGTTACACAAAGAAACAGAGGGAGTATTTCTTGCATGAAACAGTGCATAAGGCAGGAGCATAGACCAATCTTTGATGCCCTCTCTAAGCTTAATTTCGTTAAGGTCTCTTTAATGGTTCTATTAATTTTTTTAACCTGTCCTGAGCTCTGGGGTCTATAAGCACAATGTAACTTCCAATTTATCCCCAGGATCCTGGCTAACCCCTTACTTACCTGGGCCATGAACGCCCTTCCATTATCAGACCCTATTACCTTAGGTAGGCCGTATCATAGAAAAATATCTTTCAGGATTTTCTACCACCATTTGTGCCTTTTTTTTTGTGGGGAAGGCTTCAATCCATCCTGAAAATATATCTACAAACACTAGGAGATATTGAAGTCCATACCTTGCTGGCTAAATTTCAGTAAAGTCCACTTCCCAGAATTTCCTGGTCTGGTTGCTCATAGGTGCTTTCCTGCAGGAAGCTTGGAAGGGTAATTGTTCTATTGACAGAACGGACAGGGTTTTGTTACCCGTTCAGTTATGTCCTTTCGCTGTGAGTCGGTTAGTGGAAAACTCTGTTCTTGATCCTTCAGGAATGCCTGCAGTTTCTTTGGACCAAGGTGTGTGAATTGATGTACATTTTTAACGTAGTGTAGGGCTTTCTGAAATTGCAGGCTTGGCTCAGTGAAGTTGAGGAGTTCAGTGCCAGTGTCGTAAGATGTTATCAAAAGCTTGCTGGTGCTCAGGGGTCCATTGGAATTGGGCATCTCCCTTTAACAGCGGGTATAAAGGAGAAGTTAAGGACGCAAACACAGGAATCCATAACCTGCAAAACCCAGTAGTCCCAAGAAACTCTTTGTGTTGTCTGCTGCTGGGGGCGGGGGGTATCTGCACAACCGTTTGTTTTCTGGGCTCAGTGAGCCAACGTTTACCACCTCTAAGGGAATAGCCCAGGAAGACTACTTCTTGCTGGCAAATTTGGGGTTTTTTGGAAGAAGCTCTATACCCGAGTTGAGCAAGCTTACATAATAGTGCTTGGTTCCCAGACTCACAGTTTTCCTTGGTGTTTGCTGCAGTAGCAGGTCATCCACGTATTGAAGCTGGGTGACTTCGGGGTGCATAGTTCTGAAGTTGTTGACATCTCTGTGGAGGGCTTCATCAAAGAGAATGGGGGAGTTTTTGAACCCCTGTGAGAGTCTAGTCCATGTTAGTTTACCATACGTTCCGGTTTCTGGGTCTACCCACTCAAAAGCAAACAGAAACTGACTGTCTTTATGCAGAGGCATGCAAAAGATAGCATCTTTATGTCCATACCATTTCTACTCAGGGTTCAGAGTGATAAGCAGATTGTACAAATTATTTACCGTGGGGTGAATGTCCTGCACTCTGTTGTTGATCTCTCTTAGGTCTTGAACGGGGATAGTCCCCAGTTCCTGGATTTTTTACTGGTAGCAGGGGAGTGTTCCAGGCCGATTGACAGGGCCTTAGGACCCTAAAGCCAGATATTTCTGAATATGGGGCCTTAACCCATCTTTAGCATTTTTGCTCAGAGGATGTTGTTTGACATTGATTGGGGAGGCTGAGGTTTTTAACTCCACTGTTCTTGGAGGTTGTTTCATGGCTAGGCCTAACCCAACAATTTTTGCCCAGGCATCTGGGTAATCTGTTATCCATTTCTGCGGTAGCTTGCCTGTTTGATCATTTTTGGGGTGTGTGAAAAGTGGATGTTCATCTTCGACTGACATTTATAAAGCCATGACTATAGGAGTTTTTAATGAAGGATTTAGAAATTTCATTTTGGGGCCTTCGGGGTTAAAAGTTGTTTTGTCCCGGAGCTTACTGAGCAGATCTCTGCCCATCAATGGGGCCAGGCATTCTGGGATTACTATGAAGGAATGTTGGATTTTGTCTTTCCCCATGTCCATGGTCCTCTTAGTTGCCTAAGTCTGATATTTACTGCTGTTAGCCCTTTGAACTAGAGATCTTTTATTTGATAGAGGGCCCAGTGGGGCCTTAAGGGCTGAGTATACTGCTGCTGTATCCACTTCAAAGTTTATGGGGTCCCCTTCACTTCAAAAGTTACCCTGAGCTCGGGGAAGGGATCTGAGCCCCGACATTCTCAGTCAACCTTCAGAGTCAGAAAGGCTGTCTGGCGTGCCTGTCTCTTTCTAGGGCACTTTTTGGCTCAGTGTCCTTTTTCTTTACAGTAGGCACATTGATCTGAGGCCAAGGGTGGCCTCTGGTGGGGACCCAGGTATCGCTTCTTGTCTCCCTGTTTCTTAATTTCTGGCCTATTTATTGTTGTGACCAGGACCTTAGTTAATACCTTCATCTGTCTTTTTCATCTCTCATCCTCCCTTTGCTCCCATTCGTTCTCTCTGTTTCTCTCTTATAGGATACTTTCTCAGCTACAGTGAGTAAATCTCTCAAAGTCATATCTTGTAATCCATCTAAGTATTGTAACTTTCTTTTAATATCCAGATCAGCTTGCCCAATGAAGGCCATCATGACATATGTCTTTTGATCCTCTGCCTGAAGATCGAAAGGAGTATATCTCCTATATGCCTCCATAATTCTCTCTAGAAACATACAGGGATATTCATCAGGCCCTTGAATAATCTCTCTTACCTTGGCCAAATTATTTGGTTGGCTAGCGGCCGGTTGGAACCCCACTATTAGGGCCCGGCAATAAGTGGACAGATGCTCCCTACCTTCAAAGGTGTCGGGGTCCCAGTTGGGTCAGTTCAAGCGTAAGCCGGCTTTGATTATGTTGGGAAGTTGTGTTGGTCACCCATCTGGTCCAAGGATATTTTTTTCTAGCTTCCAGAAAGTTTCTCTCTCGTTCCTCTGTCATGAAGAGAATCCCTAGGATTTGTTGGCAGTCATCCCAAGTAGGCAGGTGTGAAAACGCCAGGGAGTTCTTTGAGTTCTTTTAGCCAGGCCAGCTTCCTCCAGGGAAGGAGGGGCTGTGTGTGTGACAAGGGGGAGTCATCTGGTGGGCACTGGGCCGGCCTAGCTTTCTCCAATGGCGGAGAGGCTGAGTCAGCAGCAAAGGAATCACTTAGAGGTTGTTGGGGGTTGGTGGACGACGGCAGCGGATAAGAAGGGTAGGAGAGTCCAGTAGAGTCTTGAGACTCAGGGAGAACAGAGGTTGGAGAAGGAAGAGCAGAGGGTTTGTGAGATAGAATCATGGTGGAAGGAGTAGGAGTGGGCGGAGAGACAAAGAAAGGCTTCACCCATGTAGGAGGAGATTTGCAGAGGTCCTGCAAAGTTAAGATATATGGCTGTTGATCTGGATGTCTATGTGGCCCCGGTTGAAAGACAAAATCTCTGACGTTTCAAATTAGTGGGAAGTAGATGTTTCTAGGGGCTATCCAACTCCAAAGGTGGGTCATTCTGAGGCACAGAGGGTCTGCCAGGTCCAGCAATTTACTGAAAAAGAAAGATTCTGGGCCTTGCGCAGACTTTGGTCCAGTGATCAAGGGTCAGGAAGAGAGGTGTTGAAGTGCTCTGTCCCAAAATGAGAGATACACAAACAGTGAAAGAAATCACACACTACACTGACAAGACAAGACAATAAAGACAGGCAATGGACGTCCAATACTGAGGCCATGACTGAGTAGCCGGCAAAACCTGATGGGCTGGCAATACTGAATCCGAAGCAAAATATCACTGAGTCAAGGAGACTATTGTTCCTCGATTTCCTGAGTCCTCTGGGGCATCCCCCAGGGACATGGCCTGTGGCTCTGTGACACGTATATCAGCCTCTGTCAGAGAGAGCTCACGCTCATCACCAATAGCCATTTTGCCAAGCCCTAACCTGAAACCTAAAACCAAAAAGAGTTCCCTTACTTACCCTGAAAGGAGCCCCTTGGGGATCTTTCATCCGCCGCTGCCGGATCTTGCTCGTGCCTCCAGATGTAAAGGTCGGGCAAGCATCAGAGGAAGAGACCACCAGAGGAATGTCTCATGCAACAGTAAATGGTTTATTATGGGTCCAGCATTCTGGGGCTCAGAGCTCACTTGAATAGAGCAGAGAGCAATGAGAACAGCTTAAGCAGAGCTTATATGCTTTCCTTGGAGAGGGCAGGGAGGGAAGTTTATTGATGGGTCAGGGCAAGTGGGTGGTTTGCGTGCAAACGTGTGAGGGTATACATTTGCAGTTTGGCAGTTGGGGACAGCACATTCTGGAAACAAGATTAGCAAACAGTCCTCAAGACTTCAACAGTGTTTTGTTAAGCATACAGAAAACCAGTAACAAGTACCTATTTTATTAGCCTTTCACCAAAGCCTAAATGGAAAGTGAGCATGGATTACTAAACACATCCATATCCAGGTTGCCTAACGCTCTCAAATCAATCCTATTTGTGACTACATATTTGTTTCTTCTTAAGATAATATATTCAACCTCAACCCTGTTGAAAATGACTAATCCTATCACTCACTTTATATTTTCCTGATTTCCTAATGTCTCTATTGATATCTGCTTTCCTACATATTTTCCCCAGTTCATCATTGTGACTGACTCTTCACATGTGCTGACATTTACATTCACTCTTTATCCGAAACCCTATTGCTAAAGAACTTTTGGTCCAAATCCTATACTCACTCTTTTTTCTAACATACCGACTATCTTCCTAATCCTAAAGACTATCCCTTTTTGACTGGATGATCTCTTCGACAAGCAATCATCCAAGGTACAAGGTCCTATGCCATTGTATATTGATTTATCTGAGACATCTGTGCAGAACATAATTCAAAGCCAAGTATCCCAATCAACAGCCCAATGCCCTTCCTGGATTCAAATCTTATCTAGATTTCTGTTTTCAAACTTATATTTCACCAATATATTCTTATAAATAACGCAAGTTCCCAATACCATTATTCATTAAGCAGAATGATTCCTAACTCAAATGAAACATGTTATTAAGCCTAACCATACATTGTTCCCTCAAACTAACTTTACAGAAGAGCCGAGACAGAGTTTATCTTACAATACAGTAATGTAGGGGATCTTCCACCTGCTGAGAACATCAAAGGACCATGCAGAAATTATACCCTGAAGAAGTTGCAGGCAGCTATGAAGGACCTAAGAGGGGAAAAGTCATATTCCATGGCAAACAACAGGGTCAGTATGAAGGGATGTGTCTGAATCAGCCTCTCCTTTCTTAATGTAGAGAACTGATGAAACCATGCCTGTGTGGAGAGCTGTTTACAGGTGCCTATGGTTGATATACCATTCTAACTTGTGAAAGTGTCAAAGGAAGTAGGGGCAGCCTCCATTTCATGGGACCTTTCGAAGCAACTGTTAGGACAAAGTGGTGGCCAAGGTAGTGACCTCATTCAGTTCCTAAAGAAAGTGACCTCACCTCTCTTCCTTGGTGATCAAAAAATCTGAAATTGTGATGCAGGAAGCCAGGCACCCAGAGCCAGTCACAGTCCCAGTCCCAGTGGTCTCACTTGTTTGGATTTACCAAGGACAGAGTCAGTCTTCCTTGGTACCGACTGATATGAGGATTGTCAAATGGCAGAAGAGCTCTGAAGAGGGGCCTTTCCTGAGAAAGCAGGTATTGGTTCACCGCTGGCTCCTGACAACTTCACAGTGTTGGCCAAGGAGACCAGATCTGAGAAAGGACAGGCCATTTCAGGGGAACATAGTATGGCCCACCAGTTAGAGGACACTCCAGATAGTCACAGACCTACTTGGGTTAAGGAGGTGCCTTTGTGGGTGTTCAGTGAGTTTGTGCTTTTCTCTCATGTTCTGAGAATAGGTAGGAAAGGCAGTTTTTTTGGGTTGGAGTGGACTGTTTCTAGTAAGTCATTTGACAAGGCTAGTGTTTCTAAGTCTGAGTATCCCACTGTGTCCGTGGTTGTAGACATTTGAAAAGAGAAGGCATCAAAGGATGTGTCCTGTATAGTAGAAAACTTCCCAGCATTCATCCTGCCTAATTGAAGAATGGACTTTGGTTTGCCTTATGGATGGGCAACACCTACTAAATTCCTAAGTTCCTGTTTTTTTCCTGAATTCTGGCCACTCTCCAGAATAGTCTCATGGTTTTGTTTCCAAGATATGTACCACCTCCAAGCTCTGAGACATGTCCATATACTTGATAGCTGTAGAGAATGGGAACATCTTAGAAAACTCAGATATCAGTGTGTCCCGGAAATTCTCAGTGGAGAAACCCTGCTTTGTTTCATTTGCTTACCTATGGTTCTGTTGTCCTGAATGTCGGGAAGGTCTTTGCCTCAGGCCACCCCTTTGTGAAGCCTGAAGAAAACGGTTTTCAAATGGAAATGAATGGGCATCACCTGTGGCTCTTTGCTTAATTGCTTGTAAAAGGATGTGTCTATATCAGCCTCTTGGCCCTGTATGAGGTTGTGGCTTAGATTCTCAGCACATGATGGATCTAAAGATAGATTCCATGTGTGCAATCAAAACCAAAATGGCCAAAAATCTGTCATTGTTGATGAGTCTCTTGCCTTCCTCTGTTAGGATTCTGACCTCTATCAAGTGAGAATAGGGATCCTTTAGGTCAAATGAGTTCTTTGAAGAACTGCAGAGGTGCTTGTGTTTTCTTGTGACTCCAAATCACTTAAAGAATCTATCCCTGAGAGTCAGTAGGCCTCAAATTGGAGAAGCAGGCCTATTGGATCACTCCAGGTTCACAGGAAGGGTGACCATGCCACCCTGACTTTAGGCAAATGAGGGGCAAGGAAGATTATTTCGGACACTCTCTTGGGATGCGTCCCACATGAAAAACTCCAGCCAGAGGTAATGATGAGTGTCTCTCTGGAAGAAGGTGAGGACCATGTGGAAGTGTTTTGGTTTTAATTGTAGTCATTCGTGTGGCAGTTGGAAGAGAGGACTGGATCCACCTGGGCTTGAACTCTGGTGTCATTCCCCTTAAACACTCAGTTCTGGATCAATCATCAAAGAAGTATTGCCATGAATTGTGTTAAGAATTTAGGAGGCCATGCATGAGAGTCTCCATTGGAAACTGAGATATAGTCCTAGGGTGGCTTTCCACAGAGCACTGGGAATCTCAGCCAGGATATCAAATTATTTTTTTCTGAAAGACTTGGAAGCCATATTTGCTAGTCAAAACACACATGGACCTCAATTGTAGACCTCGATGGGCCTGGATTCATGTGACTTTTAGGCCACTCTTTGGGAAGCCTTGCCTGTGAGAGTTCTTCAAATTTTTCATTGAAATGAGCTTCCTCACCATTGAATGATTCCTGAATGATTTGAAAGCCATAGTGCTTCCAACTTCATAATTGAAAATTGGCTAGATGAATACCATGAAATTTTTGAAATTCCAATGACCAGGTGGCAATGAAGAACATTTGGATGTCCTGTTGCTGATCACGAGTGTACCAGACAGTGCCTTGATTGACTGGTTTTGATGAAAATGGTGTAGAACAGAGATCTCAATAATTTGGATCCTGCTGAGTAGTGGGCCTAGAGCAGTGGTGAGCAAATGTGTGATAAAACATCTGAGGTGGGGCCCTGTGGATCTGCCATTGGCTTCCAAATGGCTTGTGACTGACATGGTGTAGCCAGCAGACCCTTATATGTAAAGGCAACTTGTTATATGGAGAGGTTTCAGTGCAATGTTCAGAATCAGGTTGCTATGGTCAAGGGGGCATCCTATGTGGTATACAAGCCCTGTTGGTGCATTCTCCTGCAGACCCTGATCCACCACACGTGACAGAACTCGCGGCAACACTGTGTCCCAGTTGAACTCCTTGTATTTCGTGAAGCAAATACCAAACTCTGAGTGCAGCAGGAAGAATCATTAGGAAAAGTGGAGGATGATAAAATGGCTTCGCAGTCCATATGGGGAGACACTTAGCCCCCAGTGGCCACAGTTTACATACAAGAGAGAATTCAGCACTGCTGCTTCATATTTATTGGAAAATTATAAACCATGTCCTCCAGATCACAGAGATGAAGACGCAGTTTTGATGGTCTCACTAGAAAGGAAGCTAAAGATCCTCACAAAAACATATATTTCAAGTGCCCAACCTAGAGACAGTTTCTCCAGACGTCTTTAGGCAGGCAAATCTCCATGTTTGTAGAGTTTTTACACTGTCCCTTACTTTTGGAAACTCCTCTACAATCTCCAAGGTTGTGAACCCTAAGCATTTTCAATTTCAGATATGTATTCAAAGATTTTCTAACTCTTCTCCTCTAATTGTGTCTTACTTGTGTTGAAGGTAATGTCAAGGCATTGTTCTGAATGAGAGTGGGAAAATTTTTTTGTAGTACACATTTGCATACACATTGATCCATTTTCCAATTTTTCATTCGAAATACTGAATCCCTGACACTAACTCATACCCTACTAGACTCTGACTACTAATCCTAATATGATGGAGAAAAATAAACAAAAAAAATGAAAATACAAGCAGTTCAGAGGAGGCATGGTGTATAGTTGGACTTCCCTCTTGCATGATAAAGGGTCGGTTTTATAAATCTACTCAATTTTTAATTAAAATAGTCCTCCATGTGTTTTTTTTTAAAGAGAGAGTTAGAGAGGAGAGAGAGAATTCTATAATATTTATTTTTTTAGTTATCGGCAGACACAACATCTTTGTTTGCACGTGGTGCTGAGAATCGAACCCATGCCGCACGCATGCAAGGCGAGCGCGCTACCACTTGAGCCACATCCCCAGCTCTCTCCATGCGTTTTTAAAGTTAACAAATATGTGAATTCCTGTCTCCCTTTCTCTGTAGCCTACTCAGCACATGTACTTTTTATATGCACATATAGATTCCTACTTGGTATCACACGTATATTTTTATGAGTTGGCTGACTTGGCAGAAACAAATTGTAAGAAGAGATCAGTCCTCCTAAACGCTGTTGGAACTGAAAATCCAAACTATGGGTGAGCTTCCTATTACAACAATATTATACATAAACCCATGTTTAGTAAAATAAATATTTTTGCATCTGAGGGTGATATATATTACATGATGAATTACGATTGGCATATATATATTGATACTTTTTAATGATTTTTTGTGTTTTTTTGTATATATATATATATATATATATATATATATATATATATACATACACTCTACAGATTTTATAAAATATGAAATATATTTGTCTTATATACACTCCGTAAATTCATTCATGTTCATGTATGTGGATTTATAATCAACTTTTCACAAGATTATTCTCAGAAATAATCATCTACCTGAAATACATATTTGTTTCCCAGTGCTGAAAACTAACTTCAATCAATGGTGCTTACAAATCCTAATATTTCTACAGTAACTGACCCAGTTTAACAACAATGCAAGTATATTCCTATGGGATAAGATGTCTATTTTGACATTCATTTTAATTCAACACTGGTACATTACTATTTCTTCAGTTTTTGCACATCATAGGATATATATTTCATTCACAAGTTCACAAATTTATAGGAATTTGTTTCACTTTTAATCACTTCCTGCTTCAGAACACATGTCTTCCTCCATGTTACTTGACTGGTCTTTTCATGAGACTTCTTTCCAAACACATTATTTTCGATTTCCATAATCAATTTTGAAGCTAAACCCACACACTCTTCAAGATAAACCATAATATTAATATTACCATTAGATGTATAAGTGGTTGGAATGAATGTGTGAATATCAATATAAGATTTCCTGTACATTTTCACATTTCAATTCAATCCATTATTAAAGTTGGAACCAGGTATGCTATTTATTCACAGTATGGTCTATTAATGCATTATCTCTATATTCATAGACACAGTGTACACCTCTTTGTTCCCCCAATACTAATTTATACCTCTTCAAAACATTGCTCCCAAAAATGGTAGAAGAAATATTCATGTCACCTTATCTATCTATCTATCAATATATATATATATATATATATATATATATATATATATATATATATATATATATATATTTCTTTTTTTAATCACAGTAATATTCTGGACACAAAAAACAAAGGTCATACTCATGATTGTATCAAAGCCTAAATGGAAAGTGAGCATGGATTACTAAAAACAACCATATCCAGGTTGCCTAATGCTCTCAAATGTAAATCCTATTGGTGACTACATACTTGTTTCTTTCTAAGATTATATATTCAAATTCAAGCCTGTAGAAAATGTCTAATCCTATCACTCAGTTTATACTTTGCCTAATTTCCTTATGTCTCTATTGATATCTGATTTCCTACATATATTCCCCAGTTCATCATTGTGTCTGACACTTCACATATGCTGACATTTACATTCAATGTCTACCCGAGACCCTATTGCTAAAGAAATTTTGGTCTAAATCCTATACTCACTCTTATTTCTAAACCTACTGACTATCTTCCTAATCCTACTGACTATTGCTTTTTGACTCGATGTTCTCTTCGACAATTAATCATCCAAGGTATAAGGTCCTAAACCATTGTATTTCAATTTGTCAGAGACATATATGCAGAACATAATTCAAACCTAAGAATCCCACTCAAGGACCCAATGCCCTTCTGACTTCGAATCTTACCTAGATTTCTGTTTTCATACTTACATTTCACCTATATATTCTTGTAAATATCACAGGTTCACAATACCATTATTCATGGGGCAGAGAGATTCCTAACCCAAATCAAACATGTTATTAACCCTAAACATACACTGTTCCCTCAATCTAACTTTACAAAAGAGGAGGGACAGAGTTGGTCTTACAATACAGGAATGTAGGGGATCTTCCACCTTCTGAGAACATCAAAGGTCCATGCAGAAATGATCCCTGGAGAAGATATAGGCAGCTATGAAGGACCTGAGAGAGGAAAAGTCATCTTTTATGGTAAACAACCTGGTCAAGATGAATGGATGTGTCTGAATCAACCTCTATCTTCTAAATGTAGAGAAGATGGACCAAATCAGGCCTGTGTGGAGAGCTCTTCCCAGGTGCCTATGGTTGATATACCATTCTAACTTGTGAAAGTGTGACAGAAAGAAGGGACAGACTCCATCTCATGGGACCCTTAGAAGTTACTGTTAGGACAAAGAGGTTGCCAAGGCAGTGACCTCATTCTGTTCCTGAAGGAAGTGACCTCACTTCACTTCCTTGGTGATGGAACTCTCTGAACTTGGGATCCAGGAAGAGAGGCACCCAGAGCCAGTCGCAGTCCCAGTCCCTGTGGTCTCACTTGTTTCAATTTACCAAGCACAGAGTCAGTCTTTCTTTGTACCAACAGATGTGAGGATGGCCAAATGCCAGGAAAGCTCTGAAGAAAGACCTTTCTGAGAAAGCAGGTATTGGTTCACCGCTGGCTCCTGACAACTGCACAGAGTTGGCCAAAGAGACCAGATTTGAGATACAACAGGCCATTTTGGGGGAATATAGTATGGCCCACCATTCAGAGGACACTCCACAAAGGAGGTGCCTTTGTGGGTGTAGGTGTGTGTATGGTTTTTTCTCAAGTTCTGAGAAGATGTAAGAAAGGCTGTTTGTTTGAATTGGCGTGGACTGTTTCTAGTAAGTCCTTTGACAAGGCGAGTGCTTCTATGTCTGTGTATCCCACTCTGTCCGTGGTTGTAGACATTAGAAAAGAAAATGCATCAATGGATGTGTCCTGTCTAGGAGAAAGCTTCGCAACATTCATCCTGCCCGATTTATTAATGGACTGCAGCTTTCCTTATTGAAGGGAAACACCTGGTATCTTTCAAAGTTTCTGTTTACATAGTGAATTCTGGACACTCTCCAGAATTGTCTCATTGTTTTGTGTCCAAGATATGTACTACCTCCAAGCTATGTGATATGGCTATGTACTGGATAGCTGAAGGGAAAGGCGAGCATCTCAGAAAACTCAGATATCAGTGTGACCAGGAAAGTCTCAGTGGAGAAACCCTGCTTTGTGCTTTTTGTTTACCTATTGTTCTGTTGCCCTGAATTTCAGGAAGGTTTTTGCCTCAGACCACTCCTTTGTGAATATCAATTCAATCCATTATTTAAAGTGGAACCAGCTATACTATTTATTCACAGTATGGTCTATTCATGCATTATCTGTATATTCATAGACACAGGGTACAGCTTTTTGTACAACCAATACTTATGTATATGTCTTCAAAATATTACTCGCAGAAATGGTGAAAGAAATACTCATGTCACCTAATCTACATATACATTTTATCACAGTAATATTCTGGACACAAAATGCAAAGTTCACACTTATTATTGTACTAAAGCCTAAAGGGAAAGTGAACATGGATTACTTCCATGTTCAGGTTGCCTAATGCTCTCAAATATCAATCCTATTGGTGACTACATATTTGTTTCTTCCTAAGATTATATATTCAAAATCAACCCTGTTGCAAATATCCAATCATATCACTCACTTTATACTTTGCCTGATTTTGTAATATCTCTTTTTTTATTGTTACGATGAGCCAATTTAGTACTTTTTAAATTTTTTTTCATCTTTCATACATTTGATTCAAGTGAGTTATGCATTTCCATTTTTACCCCAAATACAGATTGCAGAATCACATCAGTTACACATTCACAATGTTTACATAATGCCATATTAGTGACTGTTGTATTCTGCTGACTTTCCTATCCCCTACTATCCCCCATCCCCTCCCCTTTCATCTTCCCTCTCTACCTCATCTGTTGTTGTTCCGTTCTCTCCCTTCCCCCCCTTTCCCCTCACAACCTCGTACATGTGATTTCGTATAACGATGAGGGTTCTTTCCGTTTCCATGAAATTTCCCTTGTCTCTCCCTTTCCCTCCCATCACTTGTCTCAGTTTAATGTTAATATTTTCCTCATGCTCTTTCCCTCTGTTCAGTTCTTAATTGCTCTCCTTAAATCAAAGAAGACATTTGGCATTTGTTTTTTAAGAATTGGCTAGCTTCACTTAGCATAATCTGCTCTAATGCCATCCATTTCCCTGCAAATTCCATGAATTTGTCATTTTTTAGTGCTGCATAATACTCCATTGTGTATAGATGCCACATTATTTTTTATCCATTCATCTATTGAAGGGCATCTAGGTTGGTTCCACAGTCTGCCTATTGTGAATTGTGCTGCTATGATCATTGATGTGGCGGTATCCCTATAGCATGCTCTTTTATGGTCCTCAGGGAATGGTCCGAGGAGGGCGATAGCTGGGTCAAATGGTGGTTCAATTCCCAGCTTTCCCAGGAATCTTCATACTGCTTTCCATCATTATGGAAAATCCGCACCATTTTGCAGTCCCACCAGCAATGTACAAGTGTACCCTTTTCCCCACATCCTCGCTAGCACTTATTATTGTTTGACATCCTAATGGCTGCCAATCTTACTGGAGTGAGATGGTATATTAGGGTGGTTTTGATTTGCATTTCTCTGACTGCTAGAGAAGGTGAGAATTTTTTCATGTACTTATTAATTGATTGTATGTCTTCTTCTGAGAAGTGTCTGTTCAGGTCCTTGGCCCATTTGTTGATTTTGTAATATCTCTATTGATATCTGCTTTCCTACATATTTTCCACTGTTCATCATTGTGACTGACCCTTCAAGTGTGCTGATATTTACTTTCACACTTTAACCCAAACCCTATTGCTAAAGAACTTTTGTTCCAAATCCTATACTCACTCTTCTTTGTTAACCTACCGAATATCTATCTAATCCTACTTACTATCCCTTTTTGACTGGATGTTCTCTTCGAATTTTAATCATAAAAGGTACAAGGTCCTATGCCATTGTATATCGATTTATCTGAGATATCTGTGCACAACGTAAATCAAAGCTAAGTATCCCAGTGAAGGGCCCATTGCCCCTCTGGGCTTCAAAATTACCTAGACTTTCTTTTTTCATTTAAATATTTCACCTCTATATTTTTAAAAATATCGCAGGTTCCCAATACCATTATTCATCCAGCAGAATGATTTCTAACCCAAATCAAACATTTTATTAACCCTAACAATACACTGTTCCCTTAATGTAAATTTAAAGAAGAGCAGGGACAGAGTTGGTCTTACAATACAGGAATGTAGGGGATCTTTCACCTGTTGAGAACCACAAGTTCAATGCAGAAATGATCCCTGGAGAATATGTAGTCAGCTATGGAGGACCTGAGAAAGCAAAAGTAATCTTCCATGGCAAAATACCTGGTCAGGATGACGGGATGTGTCTGAATCAGAACCTCTCTTCTCAATGTAGAGGAGATGGACCAAACCAGGCCTGTGTGGAGAGCTATTACCGGGTTCCTATGGTTGATATACCCTTCTAACTTGTGAATGTTTCACAGGAAGTAGGGGAAGCCTCCATCTAATGAGACACTTGGAAGCAACTGTTAGGATAAAGTGGTTGCCAAGGCAGTGACCTCATTCAGTTCCTGAAGGAAGTGACCTCACCTTACTCCCTTGGTGATGGAACTCTCTGAACTTAGGATCCTGGAAGCCAGGCACACAGAGCCAGTCCCAGTACCAGTCCCAGTGGGTTCACTTGTTTGGAATTACCAAGGACAGAGTCAGTCTTTCTTTGTACCTACTGATGTTAGAATGGCCAAAAGCCAAGAGAGCTCTGAAGAGGGGGCTTTCCTGAAAAAGCAGATAGTGGCCCACCGCTTTCTCCTGACAACTTCATAGAGATGGCCAAGGAGACCATATCTGAGACAGGACAGGACATTTCGGGGGAACATTGTGTGGCCCACCAGTCAGAGGACACTCCATAGAGTCACAGACCTACTTAGGGTAAGGAGGTGCCTTTGTGGGTGTGGTTGTGAGTTTGTGATTTTGTCTCATGTTGTGAGAATAGGAAAAAAAGGTGGTTTGTTTGGTTTGGAGTGAACTGTTTCTCGTAAGTCGTTTGAAAAGGAGAGTGTTTCTATGTCTGTGTATCCCATGGTGTCCGTGGTTGTAGACATTAGAAAAGAGAGTGCATCAATGGATGTGTCCTGTCTAGTAGAAAGCTTCCCATTTCATCCTGCCCAATTTATGAATGGTTTTCAGCTTTACTTAAAGATGGGCATAACCTAATACATTCCTAATTTCCAGGTTTATTCATGAACTCTGTTCACTCTCCAGAATAGGATCATGGTTTTGTGTCCAACATATATACCACCTCCAAGCTCTGTGACATGGCCATGTACTGGATAGCTGAAGGGAATGGCGAGCATCTCAAAAAACTCAGATATCAGTGTGACCAGGAAAACCTCAGTGGAAAAACCCTGCTTTGGGCATTTTGCTTATATATTGTTCTGATGAACTGAATGTCAGGAAGTTCTTGCTCTGGCCACCCCTTTGTGAAGCCTGAAGTAAACAGTTTTCAAATGGAAATGATTGGGCATCACCTGTGGCTCTTTGCTTAATTGCTTTGGAAAGGGATGTGTCTGAATTAGCATCTTGGCCCTGTGTGAGGTTGTGGCTTAGATTCTCAGCACCAGATGGATCTAAAGAAAGATCCCATGTGTGCATCCAAAACCAAAATGGCAAATACACCAGTCATTGTGGATAAAGTCTCGCTTTCCTCTGTGAGGTTCCTGACCTCTATCAAGTGAGAATAGGGATCCTTTGTGTCAATTGAGTTCTTCAAAGCCCTGCAAAGGTGCTTGGGTTTTCTCATGACTCTAATTTACATAAAGAATCTATACCTCTAACTCAGTAGGCCTCAAATTGAAGAAGCGCTGCAGTATTAACAGCATGCCTATTTGATCACTCCGGGTTCACAGGAAGTATGTCCAGGCCACCCTGACTTTAGGCAAATGAGGGGCAAGGGAGCTTATTTTGTACACTGTCTTGGAATGTGCCCCTCATGGAAACCTCCAGCCAGAGGTTATGATGAGTATCTATATGGAAAAAGATGAGGGCCATGTGGGAGTGTTTGGGTTTAATTGTGGTCATTGTGTGGCTGTTAAAGGAGATGCCTGGGTCCACATGGGCTTGAACTCTGGTGTGATTACACTTAGAGAGTGCATTCTGGATCTGATCTCAGAGAACTTGTGCCATGAATTGTGTTGGGATTCTAGGAGGGCACGCATGAGAGTCTCCCTTGGAAACTGAGATCTAGGCCCAGGGTGGCTTTCCACAGAGCACTGGGAATCTCAGCCAGGATACCACATGATTTTTTTTCTGAAAGACTTGGTAGGCATAGGTGACAGTCAAAACACACATGGACCTCACATTGTAGACCTCAATGGGTCTGATTTCATGTGACTTTTTGGCCACTCCCTGGGAAGCCTTGTCTTTAACAGTTCTACAGAGCTTTCATTGAAATGAGGTTTCTCATCATTTAATGGTTCCTGTACAAATTGAAATCCACAGTGCCTCCATCTTCATCCGTGAAAAATGGCTAGATAAATACAATAAAATTATTGAAATTTCCATGACCAGGTGGCACTGGAGAAAATTTGGAAAACCGGTTGCTGATCATGAGTATGCCAGACAGTGCCTTGATTGACTAGGTTTCATCAAAATGGTGTATAACAGAGATGCCAGTAAATTGGAGCCTGCTGAGTAGTGGGCCTAGACCAGAGGAGGGGAGGTGTGTGATAAAACATCTGTGGTGGGGCCATGTTGATCTTCCATTGGCTTCCAAATGCCTTGTGACTGACATGGTGCAGCCAGCAGACCCTTATATGTAATAGTATCTTGTTATATAGAGAGGTTTCAGGGCAATGTTGAGAATTATGTTGCTGTGGTCAAGGGGAAAAGCTATGTGGAATAGAAGCATTGTTGGTATATTCTCTTGCAGACCCTGACCCACCACACGTGACAGAACTCCCTCAAGCACTGTGTCCCAGGTGATCTTTTTTTTACTTCATAAGCAAATACCAAACTCCCAGTGCAGCAGCAAGAAACACCAGGAAAAGTGAAGGATGACCAAATGGCTTCACAGTCCACACGCGGAGACCCTTAGGCCCCAGTGGACACAGTTTACCTACATAGAGAGAATTCAGCACTGCTGCCTCATGTTCATTGGAAAATATGAAACCATGTCCTCCAGTTCGCATAGATGCACACCCAGCTTTGATGATCTGAGTACAAAGAAAGCTCCTTACGAAAACATATATATCAAGTTCCCAACCTCAGAGGCAGTTTCTCAACAAGTCTTTAGGGCAGCAGAGCTCCATGTTTGTGGAGTGCTTACCCTGTCCCATACTTTTGGAAACTCCTTTACGACATCCAAGGTTGTGAACTCATGAGAATATTCATTTCCAGATATGTATTCACAGAATTTTTAACTCTTATCCTCTAATTGTGTCTTACTTGGACGAGGGTAATGTCTAGGCATTGTTCTGAATGAGAGTGGAAAGATTTTTGTGAATCCCTGACACTAACCCATTCCCTACTAGACTCTGACTACTAATCCTAATATGATGGAGAAACATAACCCAAACAGAATAGAAATACAAGCATTTCAGAGGAGGCATGGTGTATAGTTGGACATGCCTTTTGAAATATATAGGGTAGGAGTTATAAATCTAGTCAATTTTTAATTGAAATAGTTCTACATGTGTTTTTAAAGTTAACAAATATATGAATTACTGTCTTCCTTTCACAGTAGCCTATTCAGCACATGTGTTTTAATATGCACATATAGAATCCTACCTGGTGTCACACGTACATTCTCGTGAGGTGGCTGACATGGCACATACAAATTGTGAGAAGTGATCACTCGTCCTAAACACTGTTGGAACTGAAAATTCAACCCATGGGTGAGCTTCCTATTTGAACAAACTTATATAAAAATCCATATTCATTAAAATGAATATTTTTGGATATGATGATGATATATATTTCATGATGAATTTCAATTGGCATATATATTGCTATTTTTAATGTCTGTGATATATATATAAAACACGTGTCTTATTATACACTCCCTAAATTCATTCATATTGATGTATTTGGATTTTTAATCAACTTTTCACAAGATTATTCTCAGTAATATTCATCCACCTGAAATACATATTTGTTTCCTAGTACTGAAAACTAACTTCTTTGAATGATGCAAACATATCCTAACATTTCTACACTAACTGACCCTCTATAAAATCAATTCAAGTAGATTACTATGGGACATGATGTGTATTTTGATGTTCAATTTTATTCAACACTTCTACATTACTATTTATTCACTTTATGCACATCATAGAATATATATTTCATCCACAAGTTAGCAAATTTATAGGCATTTGTCTCACTTTCAATCACTTCGTGCTTCAGAACACATGTATTAATCCATGTTTCTTGACTGACCTTTTCATGAGACTTCTTTCCAAACACATTATTTTCGATTTCCATAATCACTTTTGAAACACTTCAAAAGTTACCTTGAGCTTGGGGAGGGAAACTGAGCCCCGACTTTCTTAGTCATCCTCCAGAGTCAGTATGGCTGGCTGGTGTGGCTGTCGCTTTTTAGGGCAATTTTGGCCCAGTGTCCTTTTTTCTTTAGGGTAGGCACATTGATCTGAGGGCAGGGTGCCCTCTGGCATGGGCCAATGTTATCCCTTCTTGTCTACCTGTTTCTTAATTTCTGGCCTATTTGTTGTTGTGACCAGGACCTTAGTCAACGCCTTAGTCTGCCTTTTGTTTCTTTTATCCTCCCTTTGCTCCCTTCTCTTCCTCAGTTTCTCTCTTATAGTATACGTTCTTGACTTCTCTGACTAAATCTCTCAAAGTCATATCTCGTAATCAATCTAGCTTTGTAACTTTGTTTTAATATCCAGGCCAGTTTGCCCAATAAAGTCCATCGTGACAGATGCCTTTTGATTCTCTGCCTGAGGATCAAAAGGAGTATATCTCCTATATGCCTCTATAATTCTCTCTAGAAACATAGTGGGAGATTCATCAGGCCCTTGAATAATCTCTCTTACCTTGTCCAAATTAGTTTGTCGCTAGCGGCTGCTTGGAGACACACTATTAGAGCCCGGTGATAAGTGGACAGATGCTCCCTACCTTCAAAGATTTTGGGGTCTCAGTTGGGTGGGTTCAAGGGAAAGCTGCCTTTGATTATATTGGGAAGTTGTGTCGGACGCACATCTTGTTTGAGGATATTTTTTCTAGCTTCCTGGAGGATTCACTGTTGTTCCTCTGTCATGAAGAGAATCCCTAGGAGTTTTTGGCAGTCTTCTGAAGTAGGCTGGTGTGAAAACATCAATGACTCAACCAGACCTGAGAGCCAAGTGGGGTCCTCAGAAAAAGGGGGATTATAATTTTTTTAAGTTATTTAGGTCTGACGAGGAGAAAGGCTAATACTGGTAGGCTTGCATTTTTTCCCCGTGGCCATCGTCAATCATTGGCCCATAGGGATGGAGGGGGAGCATCCCGAGAGTTCCAGGGTTTTCAATCATTCACCGCCAGCGAGTTCCTTTAGACGGGTCAGCTTCCTCCAAGGGAAGAGGTGCTGTGTGTGCCGCAAGGGAATTATCTGCAGGGCGCTGGGCCGGCATAGCTTCCTCCAATGGAGTAGAGGCTGAGTCAGCAGCAGGGGAATCACTTAGAGGGTGTTGGAGGTTGGGGGACAAGGGCAGGGGATAAGGAGGGGAAGGAGAGTCCAGTAGAGTGAAATCTGGTGACTCAAGGAGAACAGAGGGTGTAGGAGGAGGAGGAGCAGAGGATTTGAGAGTTCCTGGGGGAAGGAGTCAGAGTGGGGGCACGGGCAAGAAAGGCTTCACCCATGGAAAAGGAGATATGCAGAGTTCCCACCGAGTTAAGATATATGGCTGTTGATCCAGATGGCTATGTGGCCCCGGCTGAAAGACAATATCTCTGACTTTTTTAAATTAGTGGGAAGTAGAAAGATCCTTCTAGGGGTAATCCAAATCCAAAGGTGGGCCATTCTGAAGCACAGAGAGTCTGCCACATCCGGGGCTTTACTGAAAAAGAAAGATTCTGAGCCCTTAAGCGGACTTTGGTCCAGTGATCAAGGATCAGGGACAGAGGCATTGAAGTGCTCTGTCCCATAATGAAAGATACACAAACAGTTAAAGCAATGAAACATGACACAGACAAGACAAGGCAATGAAGACAGGCAATGGACGTCCAACACTGAGACCAGGACTGAGGAGCCGGCAAAACCCGATTGACTGGCAATACTGAATCCGAAAAAAAATATCACTGAGTCCAGAAGACTATCTCGTCCCCATAAATTTACGGGAAGATGATCCAATACATATGGCTGTAGAGTTCCTTCACATCCTTCAGGATCCTTCCAATCTAATACCATTGCACTTCTATGGGGATTAGACGCCACTCCTAGGCCTTGAAGCGTTTGAGTGGCTTGTTGTAACGGCCAATGTTTTGGCCATTCTTGACGACAGATGATGCTAAGGTCTGCATCTGTATCCAGTAGCCCATTAAATTTATGCCCTTGAATATTTAGTTTTAGCATGGGGCCAGAATCTAAATTTAAAGAAAGCATAGCCCAATCTACACCTGTGGAGCCTAATCACTTGGAACCTCTTTCTACAGTACAACTGGAAAATTTTTCATGTAGGCTGGGTATTATTAGTAACTGTGCTATTCTATCTCCTGGTGAAATTACTGATATACCCTTTGGAGAAATGGCTATAATTTTTATTTCACCTTCATAGTCGAGATCAATTACCCCAGGACTTATCATAAGTCCTTTTAGAGTAGAAGAGCTGCGTCCCAATAATAAGCCTACTGTTCCTTTGGGAAGAGGTCCTTTTACCCATGTGGAAATGAATTGAACTCCCATCTCTGCAGTTAGTACTGCTCTGGCGGAGGCACAGATGTCCAACCCTGAGCTCCCTCTGGTTTGTCTGATGAGGGATCTGATGGACAATGTGTCCTGGGCACTACCCTGATGGGGTTGCTGGGTTTCTCCAGTGCTGCGTATATTTGTGGTTTTGGGCCCCGGAGCATTGAGCCCCCTTGTCCATTTTTGGCAATGGAGCTCCATGTCTTTGTCCACAATATTGTGGATAAACACCTGGTCCTTGTTCGTTTTTTGATAATGGTGTACCCTCTATGGTGGTTTGAGAACAGCATTCATTAGCCCAAAGTCTCCCTCTACGGCATTGTGGACAAATACCTGGTATTCTACTCCTTTGATACCTAGTTTTGTTAAACCCTCCTCCTATGGGACAATTCCTTTTAAAATGTCCTGTTTCTTCACAATTGTAGCATGTTCTTGGCCTGGCATCTAAAGCCTGTTTTACTGCAGCTGCCACAATTTGCCCTTGTTCATTAATGTCTCTGGCATCTAAAGCCTGTTTTACTGCAGCTTCCACGACTTGCTCTTGTTCTTTAATGTCTCTACATAATTTAATATATGTGTTTAAATCTTCATGTTTCCATGGTCTAATGATATCATTGCACCAAAGATTCGCTTGCTCATAAGCCAGTTGTTTTAGTAATGGCATTGTTTGTTGTGTATTTCCAAAAACTCTGGTAGCTGTTTGAATAAGCCTATCTACAAATTCAGCATAAGGTTCATTAGCTCCTTGTATTACCTTAGATAATTAACCTTGTAAACCTCCATGTCCTTGTAAAGTCTTCCATGCCTTAATTGCATCTAACAATTTACTGAACACTCTTTCAGTTTTTTTTTTTTTAATAATTTCTGATTCCGCATTTCTACTATAATACAACCCAACAAGATGACACCAAACAAAACAGCTCCTCAGGAATAGCCGTCAGAGCCCAACTGCCACCACAGGCTGTCCACAAGCCTCTCTTTCAAACACAAGTCTCCTCCTCTTGAGGCCGACTGGCTGGGTCGCATGGGCGGAGCCAAAAAAGTCCCCCAATGAGCAGTTCCGTGGTCTGAAAGGGCAGGGAACCAGCCCAATGTGCATCACCACAGAGGAGCCAATCAGCTAGATGTTGCTGGGGCTGCTGTGAGCCAATCATCCGCTGGCAGTCTGAAAGGTCGGGGAAACCGCTCATTGAGCATCTCCAATGAGCATCACCACAGAGAAGCAAATCAGCTAGATGATGCTGGGGCCGCTGTGAGCCAATCATCAGCCGGCAGACGGAAGTTTGCTGGCAGCTGCAAGTTTACTGGGGCTCCTTTGGCTGTGGCTCTCAACAGATTATTCTCAGAAATATTTAACCACCTAAAATACATATTTGTTTCCTAGTACTGAAAACTAACTTCAGTGAATGGTCCTTATATATCCTAATATTTCTATAGTAACTGACCAAGTTTAACATCAATGCAGTTAGATTCCTATGGGACATGAAATGTATTTTGAAGTTCATTTTTATTCCACACTGGTACATTACTATTTCTTAAGTTTATGGACATCATAGGGTATAACCTTTCATCCACAAATTCACAAATTTATAGGCATGTGGTTCACTTTCAATCACTTCCTCTTTCAGAAAACATGTATTCCTCTATGATTCTTTAGTGGTCTTTTCACTAGACTTCTTTCTAAAAACATTATTTTCGATTCTATACTCATTTTTGAAGCAAAACTCACACACTCTTCATGATAAACCGTAACCCTAATATTACCATTAGATGTATAACTGGTTGGAATGAATGTATATATATCAATATAAGATTTCCTATATATTTTCAAATATAATTTCAATGCATTATTTAAAGTTGGAACCAGTTATATAATTAATTCACAATATGGTCTATTCATGCATCATCTCTTATTCATCAACACAGGGTACGCCTATTTTATCCGCAATACTAATTTATAAGTTTTCAAAATATTGCTCCTCATATTGGTGGAAGAAATACTCATGTAATCTGATCTAAATATATATTTTACCACAGTAATATTCTTGACACAAAATGCAAAGGTCACACTTATGATTGTACTAAAGCCTAAATTTAAAGTGAGCATGGATTACTAAAAACCTCCATGTCTAGGTTCCCTAATGCGCTCAAATGTCAATCCTATTGGTGACTAAATAATTGTTTCTTCCTAAGATTATATATTCAACCTCAACATTGAAAATGTCTAATCCTATCACTCACTTTAGACGTTGCCTGATTTCCTAATGTGTCTATTGATACATATTTACTCTCTTTCCTACATATTTTCCCCAGTTCATCATTGTGACTGACTCTTCACATGTGCTGACATTTACATTCACTCTCTAACTAAAACCCTATTGCTAAAGAACTTTTGGTCCAACTCCTAGACTCACTCTTCTTCCTAATCCTACTGACAATCTTCCTAATCCTTTGGACTATCCCTTTTGGACTGGATGATGTCTTCTAAATTCAGTCATCTGATTTACAGCATCCTATGCCATTGTAAATGAATTTATCTGAGACCTCGGTACAGAACATAATTCAAGCTTAGTATGCCAATCAATTGCCAAATGCCCTTCTGGGCTTCAAATCTTACCTAGATTTCTGTTTTTGTACTTATATTTCAAGTCTATATTCTTATAAGTATCACAGGTTCCCAAACCATTATTCATCCAGCAGAATGATTCCTAACCAAAATCGAACACGCTATAAACCCTAACCATACAATGTTCCGTCAATCTAACTTTACAGAAGAGCAGGGACCGAGTTGGTCTTACAATACAGGAATGTAGGGGATCTTCCATCTGCTGAAAACCTCAAAGGTCCATGCAGAAATGATCCATGGAGAAGATTTAGGCAGCTATTTAGGACCTGAGAGAGCAAAAGTCATCTTCCATGGCAAACAACCTAATCAGGATGAAGGGATGTTTCTGAATCAGCCTCTCTCTTCTTAATGTAGAGAAGTCGGACCAAACCAGGCCTTTGTGGAGAGCTGTTCCCAGGTGCCTGTGGTTTATATACCATTCTAATTTGTGAATGTGTCACAGGAAATAGGGGCAGCCTCCATCTTATGAGAACCTAGGAAGCAACTGTTAGGACATATTGGTGGCCAAGTCAGTGACCTCATTCAGTTCCTGAAGGAAGTGACCTCACATACTTCCTTGGTGATGGAATTCTCTGAATTTGGGATCCAGGAAGCCAGGCACCCAGAGCCATTACCCGTCCAAGTCCCAGTGGTCTCACTTGTTTGGATTTACCAAGGATAGAATCAGTCTTTCTAGGTACCTATTCATGTGAAGGTGGCCAAATTCCAAGAAAGCTCTGAAGAGGGGCCTTTACTGACAAGACTGGAATTGGCTCACCACTGCCTCCTGACAACTTCACAGAGTTGGTGAATAACACCAGATCTGAGACAGGAAAGGCCATTTCGGAGGAACATCGTATGGCCTACCAGTCAGAGGACACTCAGAAGAGTCACAGACCTACTTGGGGGAAGGAGGTGCCTGGGTGTGTGGATGTCAGTTTGTGGTTTTGTCTCATGTTCTGAGAATAGGTAAAAAAACGTGATTTATTTCTTTTGGAATGGACTGTTTCTAATAAGTCATTTGACATGGTGAGTGTTTCTATTTCTGTGTATCCCACTGTGTCCGTGGTTGTACACATTAGAAAAGAGAATGCATCAATGAATATGTCCTGTGTAGTAGAATGCCTCCAACCAATCAACCTGTCCAATTTATGAAAGGACTGCGGCTTGCCTTACCAATGGGAAACACCTACAACCTTCCTAAGTTCCTGTTTTCTTCCAGAATTCTGGCCACTAGCCAGAATAGGCTCATCGTTTTTTATCCATGATATGTACCACCTCCAATCACTGTGACATGACCATGTACTGAATAGCTGAAGGGAATGCCATGGAGAGCATCTCAGAAAACTCAGATATCAGTGTGGCGAGGAAACTCTCAGTGGAGAAACCCTGCTTTGGGCCTTTTGCTTACATTTTGTTCTGTTGCCCTGAATGTCAGGAAGGTATTTGCCTCTGGCCACCCCTTTGTGAAGACTGAAAAAAACAGTTATCAAATGGAAATGAATGAGGATCACCTGTGGCTCTTGGCATAATTGCTTTGGAAAGGGAGGTGTCTGAATCAGCCACTTGGCCCTGTGTGAGGCTCCAGCTTAGCACATGATGGATCTAAAGAAAGATCCCGTGTGTGCATCCAAAACCAAAATGGCAAAAAGATCAGTCATTGTGGATGAAGTCTCTAGCCTTTTTCTATGATGTTCCTGACTCCATCAAGTGAGAATAGGGATCCTTTGGGTCAAATGAGTTCTTCAAAGCCCTGCAGAATTGCCTGGGTTTTCTCATGACTCCAAACCACATAAAGAATCTATACCTGACATTCAGTAGGCCTCAAAATGGAGAAGCAGAGGAGTATTAATGGCAGGTCTATTTAATCCCTCCTGGTTTACAGGAATGGTGTCCAGGCCACCCTGACTTTAGGCAAATGAGGGCCAAGGGTGCTCATTTTGGTCACTGTCTTGGGCTGCGCCCCTCATGGAAACCTTCAGCCAGAGGTTATGATGAGTGTCTATATGGAGAAGATGAGGGCCTTGTGGGAGTGTTTAGGTTTTAATTTTGGTCATTTGTGTGGCGATTGGAAGAAATGACTGAGTCCAACTGGGCTTGAACTCTGGTGTGAGTTCAAGGGGACTTAGAGACTGAGTTCTGGAACTGAACTCAGAGAAGTATTGCCATGAATTGTTTTGGGATTTTAGCAGGCCACACATGAGAGTCGCCCTTATAAACTGAGATCTAGGTCCAGGGTGGCTTTCCACAGAGCACTGAGAATCTCAGCCTGGATATCACATGATTTTTTCTGAAACACTTGGCAGGCATACTTGAGCGTCAAAACACACATGGACCTCACATTGTAGACCTCAATAGTCCTGGATTTCGGTGACCTTTTGGCCACTCCTTGGGAAGACTTGCCTGTGAGAGTTTTCCAGAGGTTTCATTGAAATGAGCTTCCTCACCATTTAATGTTTCCTGAAAAAATTGAAACCAACAGTGCCTCCAACCTCATGCTTGAATAATGGCTCGATAAATACCATGAAATTTTTAAAATTCCTTTGACCAGGTTGCACAGGAGAACCTTTGGATGTACTGTTGCTGACGATGAGTGTACCAGACAGTTTCTTGATTGACTAAGTTTCATGAAAATGGTGTAGAACAGAGATGCCAGTAAGTTCAAGCCTGCTGATTAGTGGACCTAGAGCAGAGATGTGCAGTTTTGTGATAAAACTTCTGTCGTGGGGCCTTGTGGATCTGCCTTTGACTTCCAAATGGCATGTGGCTGACATGGTGCATCCAGCAGACCCTTATATGTAAAGGCATCTTTTTATAAGAAGAGGTTTAAGGGAAATGGTCACAATCAGGTTATTATGGTCAAGGGGGCAAACTATGGGCTAGAAACCTGGTTGGTGCATTCTCCTGCTGACCCTGACCCACCACACATGACAGAACTCCCTCCAGCACTGTGTTCCAGTTGATCTCCTTGTATTCCATGAAGCAAATACCAAATTCCCAGTGCAGCACCAAGAATCACCACGAAATGTGGAGGATGACCAAATGGTTTCACAGTCAACATGTGGATACACTTAGCTCCCCGTGGCCACAGTTTACCTACAAAGAGAGAATTCAGCACTGCTGCCTCATGTTCATTGGAAAATAAGAAACCATATCCACAAGGTCAAAGAGATGAAGACCCAGCTTTGATGGTCTCCCTAGAAAGGAAGCTAAAGCTCCTGACAACAACATATGTTTTAAGTGCCCAACCTCAGAGACAGTTTCTCAAGAAGTCTTTAGGCAGGCAGAGGTCCATGTTTGTGGAGTTTTTACCCTGTCCCTTACTTTTGGAAACTCCTCTACCACTTCCAAGGTTGTAAACTCCTGATCGTATTCCATTCCAGATATGTAGTCACGGATTTTCTAACTCTTCTCCTCGAATTGTGTCTTACTTGGGGCGAAGGTGATATCTAGGTGTTGTTCTTGATGAGAGTGGGAAGATTTTTGTTTACCACATATTTGCATACACATTGGATTCATTTTCCTATTTTCCATTCGATATACTGAATCCCTGACACTAACTCACACCCTACTAGACTCTGATTACTAATCCTAATATGATGGAGGAAAGTAACCCAAACATTATAGAAACATAAGCAGTTCAGAGGAGGCATGGTGTATAGTTGGACTTGCTTTTTGCATGATAAATGGTAGGTGTTATAAATATAGTCAATTGTTAATTGAAATAGTTCTCCATTGTTTTTAATGTTAACTTATTTCTGAATTCCTGTCTCCATTTCTCTGGAGCCTATTCAGCACATGTATTTTTATATGCGCATATAGAATCCTACCTGGTATCACACGTACATTTTTGTGAGGTGGCTGACTTTGCAGATACAAATTGTGAGAAGAGATCACTCCTCCTAAACGCTTTTGGATCTTAAAATTCCACCTGTGGGTGAGGTTCCTAGTTGAACAACATTATACATAAATCCATGTTCACTAAAATGAATAGTTTTTAATCTGTGGATGATATATATTTCATGATAAATTTTGATACGCATATATATTTATATATTGCTACTTTTTAATGTATCTGTGATATATGTATATATATATATATATATATATATATATATATATATATATATATATATATATTATACACCCTCCGATTTTTCAAAATATGAAATATATGTGTATTATATACACTCCCTAATTTTATTCATGTCATGAATGTTGATTTATAATAAAATGTTCACAAGATTATGCTCAGATATATTCATCCACCTGAAATATATATTTGATTCCTAGTACTGAAAACTAACTTAGTAAATGGTCCTTTCAAATCCTAATGCTTCTACAGTAACTGACCCAGTTTAACATCAATGCAAGTAGATTCCTATGGGACATGATATGTATTTTGACATTCATTTTCATTCAAAACTGGTACATTACTATTTTTTTTCAGTTTTTGCACATCATAGGATATATATTTCATCCACAAGTTAGGAAATTTATACGTTTTTTTATACTTACAATCACTTCCTGCTTCAGAACACATGTATTCCTCTATGTTTCTTGACTCGTCTTTTCATGAGACTTCTTTCCAAACACATAATTTTTCATTTTCCTAATCACTTTTGAAACTAAACTCACACACCCTTCATGAGAAAACATAACCCTAATATGACCATTAGATGCATTACTCGTTGGAATGAATGATTGTATATCAATATAAGATTTCTTATATATTTTCAGATATCAATTCAATCCATGATTTAAAGTGGAAACAGCTATATTATTTATTCACAGTATTGTCAATTCATGCATTACTTCTATATTCATAGACACAGGGAACAACTCTGTGTACCCCCAACACTAATTTATACCTCTTCAAAATATTGCTCCCAGAAATGTTAGAAAAAATATGCATGTCACCTGATCTACATATACATTTTATCACTGTAATATTCTGATCACAAAATGCAAAGGTCAAACTTATGATTGTAGCACATCCTAAATTGAAATTGATCCTGGATTATTGAAAACATCCATGTCCAGTTTGCCTAATGCTCTCCAATGTCAATCATATTTGTGACTACATATTTGTTTCTTCCTAAGATTATATATTGAAACTCAACCTGGTTGATCATGTCTAATCCTATCATTCACTTTATACATTGCCTGATTTCATAATGTGTGTATTGATATCTGATTTCCTACATATTTTCTCCAGTTCATCATTGTGACTGACTCTTCACATATGCTGACATTTACATTCACTCTCTAACCGAAACCCTATTGCTAAGGAACTTTTGTTCCAAAACCTATACACAGTCTTCTTCCTAAACCTACCAACTATATTCCTAATCCTACCGACTATCCCTTTTTGAATGCATGTTCTCTTCTACATTTAATTATCCAAGGTCGGGTGAGGTCGAAGGAAGAGACCACCAAGAGACTATCTCATGCAACAGCAAAGGGTTTATTGGGGGTTCAGCATGCTGATGCTCAGAGCTCACTTGAATAGAGTAGAGAGCCCTTAGAACAGCTTAAGCAGAGCTTATACACTTTCCTTGGTGACGGCAGGGAGGGAAGTTTATTGATGGGTCAGGGCGAGTGGTCAGTTTGCATGCAACCCAGTGAGGGAGCACATTCTGCAGTTAGTCAGTTGGGGACAGCATATTCTGGGAACAAGATTAGCAAACATTTCTCAAGATTTCAACAGTGTTTTGTTAAGCATACAGGAAAAAAGGAAGTGAAAAGTGCCTATTTTATTAATCTTTCATTCCCCACTTTTTCTTCTGGCTACTTTTAATCATAAAAGTGATCATTGCGGGGTGTCACATTCTATGTTTGCTAGTGGGGTATTACCATAAGTTTAACTCGTCCAATTTGAGCTTGGAGAAAAGAAATTACACGGTTGAGCAAACAGGGTTTTATAGTTAGCAATAATATGAGGATTATTATTGAAATGGCCAGGGTTGATAAATGCGTAGTTAACCAGGGGGACTGTGTGAACCAAGACTCAAACCACCCTTTTTGGGCCTCTCTCTCTCAATGACACTCTTCAAGGCATCTTTTTAATTTACTCCTAGATTTTTTTAAAACTCCAGTATGGTCGGCAAAAACACAAGATTCTCCATCAATGCAGAACAAAGGCCCCCTTCTCTCATGAAGAGGAGGTTCAACCCTCGCCTGTTCTGTAAAACAACTTCAGAGAGAGAGGTTAAAGATTCCTGCAAAGCCAAGATGGAGGTTCCTAATATCTTTAAGTTTTGGTCTATTTCTGCTTCTAATTGTGTCATTTGTTGTATCCCATGGACCAAGGCAGTGGTTCTTGTGCTCACACCTGCAGCAACTCCTATTCCTAATAGGATGGCTAAAGTGATGGATATATGTTCTCAGTGGAACCGGGTTTTATGCCCCCTTATTTGATCTTCAAATGAACCTGCATTATGATAAAGCACTCTGGGAAACCTCTGCACCTTTACAAAATTAATCACATCGTCTTGACAATTTCTTGAAAACATAAACAATGTTTAAGTCTATAGAATTATACTGTTGTAGAGACGGACATGGCAAGGCACCTAAGATACTACCAAAAACAGGGAAACTTTCCATTTTATTTGCAACCGGATTCAGAGGGCATTACTTCTGTTATAATCAATTAATTCCCTGAAAACCACGATTAGGTAGTTTCAGAATTTTGTACCCAACATATAAGGGAAGGGGCGCAGAAGTTCACAGCCTGCAGAAGTTCACAAAAAGCAGATTTTTTCTGTTTTTTTCCTCTGTTCTGGGCAAGTTAACTTTTCAAGGCCACCTGGGTGAAGGAGAGCTTTTTCTTCCCTTTATTTTTTCTCCCTTCCAGCTGTTACCATGGAGCCCAGTTGGTAACTTCTTTATCTTAGAAATGTAGCCATCTCTGTGAAGCCCCAGCTCAATGCCAAAGGCCTTGTTCACATATTTTGTGAAAAACTAGTAAGGGGGTGTCTAACTTAGGAGTGCTGATATTTTTAGCCAGTGGCCAAGTACAACAGGGCAACAGTAAAAGATGAAGTTTATCTACTTTGAAGTCTTTCATGGGGACTCTTTTGCTGAAAGTCCTAAAGTCAGCCATGCTGAAGACTTCTGTAGAATTTCAGTTAATGTTTTTCTGTGGGCCTGGAACAGAGGGGGGAGATGGGGAAGGCGTGGCTTTGAGCAGCTCCATGGATCTGAGAATGAGGTAGCAGAGATGTGAAAGAATACTGGGAAAGGGGTTTGTGATTTTCCTAGCAACAAAAAGGTGAGCAGTAGAACAGGTAGAGCAGAGGGGAAGATGGGAGTTAGTATCCCTAAAAGCCTGTGAGGGACTTTAAATTCTTAGTAATCTGTTTTCAGTGATGACAAAGAAACTTTAAAGGCCATTTTCACTAAATCTTGGATAGGGGTCTGAGGGTTCTCCTCAGCTGGTTTGAGCTTTGGGTTAGCTGGTAAGAGGAACTGGTGGGACCCGGTGCGGGCACTGACTGGAGAAGAGAGGAGTGATTCGGTGGAGGGTTACCTTAGTACCTGCTACCTCAGCAAGGGGGCAATGGTCTTAGATCCGGCGGAGGTTTGGGTGTTTGATCTAGTAATTGGAGGGGAGAAATCATGTTGCTGAGGTGAGAGTGACAGCAGAGAGTCTGGAGCAGAAGGCTGAGTGTGAGGACCTATTGGAGAAGCATAGTTCAGGATGTGAGCGAAGGAGGGAAAAGGCCTCCACATAGGGAAATCTCCTTTCACCCTTTTGAGGACTTTCAGAAGTTAAAAAGGTCAGGCAGAATTTGAGGATCTAGAGACCCCTCTAGGGGCCATCGGTTTTGGTGATCTAATTGGTAATAGGGCCAATGATGTGTACAGAAGTTGATGAGGAGTTTGGGTTCCATCATGCACTGCCTGTATGATCACAACCCTATGACTTACAGAAGAAGTCGGCATTCCCCCCACACAACTGTGACTGTTTGTGGCTTTGGTAGTCCACCGGGCAAACATAGTAATCTAGGCTAGCCAACCTGCATCTGGCTTGCGTGTCCCTACATCCATAAAGATTGTTTCCATTATCAATGGTGCAGAATGGATTTAATGGAAATTTAGTGGGATCCTCTTCATCAGGTATATCCCAATAGGAAAGACCTATAGCCAGCTGACAAATGTCTGGGTGGATAGATGTCCACCAAGTCCCTAAGTGGGCTGTATGCGAGATAGATCATACTTCTTTACCAGTAGGATTTGTGATCAGCCATCGCTGCTGAACGGGTTGAATAGGTTTAGGACTACTGGTGGTCAAGGGGAGAGTGTATAGCCTTAGACACAGGGTAAATACACAATTTGAAAGTTTTACCAATTTTTTCCTGTTTCAAGCCAGAGTCTGGACAGGGTCAGGCTTGAGATGAGAGGTATGGATCCAGGAAGTGATTCTTTCTACCTTTACCGCTGTAGGTGTTATAAGTAGCACCTTGTATCATCATTTCCAGTGGGGTTCCAGGGATGACACCTGATGTCGACTTACATAGATGAAGTCTCTTACTTGATATCGATGTAGAGTCCACTCGTCCCCAGGTTGATAGGCATTGGCCATCTGTTTTCACAGGTATCCCTGAGTTCTTTCAAGAGCTTTAATTCAGTCAAGCAATGGGGTGTGGAAGGAATTGTTAGGTCTTAGAGTTGGGGTTAGGTCCCTTACTGAAGGAGGGGCACCATGGACAATTTCATAGGGGGTGAGGTTACACGAAGAAACAGAGGGAGTATTTCTTCCATGAAATAGTGCATAAGGCAGGAGCATAGTACAATCTATTATGCAGGTTTCTAAGCTTAATTTCGTTATGGTCTCTTTAATGGTTCTATTCATTCTTTCTACCTGTGCTGAACTCGGTGGTCTATAAGCACAATATAACTTTTAATTAATCCCCAGGGTTTTGCCTAACCCCTGACTTACCTGGGCTACAAACGCCAGCCCATTATCAGACCTTATTACTTAAGGCAGGCCGTATCTTGTAAAAATATCTTTCAGGATCTTCTTGACGACCATTTGCGCTGTATCGTTTTTTTTTGTTTTTTTTTTTTTTTCCTGGAAAAGGCTTCAATCCATCCTCAAAATATATCTACAAAGACTAGGCGATATTTAATTTCAAACCTTGCTGGCTTAATTTTAGTAAATTCCACTTCCCAGAATTGTCCTGGTCTGGTTCCTCGTAGGTGCTTTTTTGCAGGAAGCTTGGAATGGTAAGCATTATCCATGACAGACCTGACAGGCTTTTGTTACCCATTCAGTTATTTCCTTTTGCTTTGAGTCGGTTAGTAAAAAACTCTGTTCTTGATCCTTCAGGAATGAATGCAATTTCTTTGAACCAAGTTGAGTGAGTTGATGTACATTTTCTACTGACATATATAGAGCCGTGACTATAGGAGTTTTTACTGAAGGATTTAGAAATTCCACTTGTGGTCCTTCAGGGTTAAAAGTTATTTTGGCCCGGAGCTTGGTGAGCAGATCTCTGCCCATCAATGGGGCCGGACATTCTGGGATTACTAAGAACGAGTGGTGGATTTTTCCTTTCCCCTGGTCCATGGTCCTCTTAGTTGTCCAAGCCCGATATTTTCTGCCATTAGCCCCTTGAATTAGAGACCTTTTATTTGATAGAGAGACCAATGGGGCCTTAAGGGCAGAGTATATTGCCCCTGTATCCACTTCAAAGTTTGCTGGGGTCCCCTCCACTTCAAAATTTACCCTGAGCTCTCGGAGGGGATCTGAGCCCCAACGTTCTTAGTCATCCTCCAGAGTCAGAATGGCTGGCTAGAGTGGCTGTCTCTTTCAATGGCACTCTTTGAAGCACTGTCCTTTTTCTTTACAGTAGGCACATTAAATTGAGGCCAGGGGTGGCCTCTAGTATGGGCCCCGATATCCATTCCTGTCTCCATGTTTCTGATTTCTGGCCTATTTGTTGTTGTGACCAGGACCTTAGTCAATGCATTAGTCTGTCTTTTGTTTCTTTTATCCTCCCTTTGCTCCCTACTCTTCCTCAGTTTCTCTCTTATAGTATACCTTCTCGGCTACTCTGACTAAATCTCTCAAAGTCATATCTTGTAATCCATCTAAGCATTGTAACTTTCTTTTAATATCCAGGGCAGCTTGCCCATAAAGGCCATCTTGACAGATGCCTTTTGATCCTCTGCCTGAGGATCGAAAGGAGTATATCTCCTATATGCCTCCATAATTCTCTCTAAAAACATAGAGGGAGATTCATCAGACCCTTGAATAATCTCTCTTAACTTGGCAAAATTTGTTAGTCGCCTAGCGGCCACTAAGATACCCACAATTAGACACCAGCGATAAGTGGACAGATGCTCCCTACCTTCAAAGGTGTTGGGGTCCCAGTTTCGTCGATTCAAGGGAAAGCCGGGTTGAATATGTTGGGAAGTTTTGTCGGTCACCCACTGGTCAGAGGATATTTTCTCCAGCATCCAAGAGGATTCTCTTTTGTTTCTCTATCATGAAGAGACAACCCTAGGTGTTGTTGACAGTCATCCCAAGTAGGCTGGTGTGAAAACATCAATGACTCAACCACACCTAGGAGCCGGGTGGGGTCCTCGGTAAAAGGGGGATATTTATTTTTCCAGTTATATTGGTCTGAAGATGAGAAAGGTTAATACTGGTAGGCTTGCATTTTTCCCCCAAGGCCGTTGTCAATCATTGGCCCCTAGGGATGAGGGGGAGCATCATTCGAGTTAAAGGTTTTTCAATCATTCACTGCTGGTGAGTACCTTTAGCTGGGCTAGCTTCCTCCAGAGGAGGAGGGGCTGTGTGTGCTTCGGGGAAATTATCTGGAGGGCGCTGGGCTGGCTTATCTTCCTCCAATGGTGGAGAGGTTGAGTCAGCAGCAGGGGAATCACTTAGAGGGTGTTGGTCTTTGGGGACGTGGGCAGGAGATAAGGAGGGGGACGAGAGTCCAGTAGAGTCAAATCTTGTGACTCAGGGGGAACAGAGGGTGGAGGAGGAGGAGGAGCAGAGGGTTTGAGAGATCATGGGGGAAGGAGTAGGAGCGGGGTAGGGGCAAGGAAATGCTTCACCCATGGAGGAGATTTGCAGAGGTCCTGCCAAGTTAAGATATATGGCTGTTGATCCGGATGGATATGTGGCCCTGGCTGAAAGACAATATCCTCTGACTTTTTAAATTAGTGGGAAGTAGAAAGATCCTTCTAGGGGCCATCCGAATCCAAAGGTGGGCCATTCTGAGGCACAGAGAGTCTGCCAGGTCCAGAATTTTACTGAAAAAGAAAGATTCTGAGCCCTTAAGGGTACTTTGGTCCAGTGATCAAGGGTCAGGGACAGAGGCATTGAAGTGCTCTGTCCCATAATGAAAGATACACAAACAGTAAAAGCGATGACACACGACACAGACAAGACAAGAAAATAAAGACAGACGATGGAACTTCCAACACTGAGACCAGGACTAAGTATCTGGCAAAACCCGATGGGCTGGCGATACCGAATCTGAAACAAAATATCACTGAGTTGAGGAGACTATTGCTCCTCGATTTCCCGAGTACTCTGGTGCATCCCCCAGGGATGTGGCCTGTGGCTCTGTGACACGTATGTCAGCCACCATCGGAGAGAGGTCACACTCTTCATTGACAGCCATTTTGCGAAGCCCTAACCTGAAACCTGAAACCAGAAAGAGGCACCATACATACCCCAAGAGGAGCCTGTTGGGGTCTCTCGTTCGCCGCTGCCGGATCTCACTGGAACCTCCATATGTAAAGGTCAGACGAGCATCGGGTGAAGAGACCACCAAAAGACTGTCTCATGCAAAAGCAAAGGGTTTATTGGGGGTCCAGCATGCTGGGGCTCAGAGCTCACTTGAATAGAGCAGAGAGCCCTGAGAACAGCTTAAGCAGAGCTTATATACTTTGCTTGGAGAGGGCAGAGAGGGAACTTTATTGTTTGGTCTGGGCGAGTGAGCAGTTTGCGTGCAACCGGGTGAATGAGTACATTCTGCAGGTTGGCAGTTGGGCACAGCACATTCTGGGAACAAGATTAGCAAACAGTTCTCAAGATTTCAAAAGTGTTTTGCTAAGCATACAGAAAAACGGGAAGTGACATTTACCTATTTTACTAAATTTTCATTACCGAATATACTTTGCCAGATTTCCTAATGTCTCTATTGAAATCTGCTTTCCTACATATTTTCCCCAGTTCATCATTGTGACTGACTCTTCACATGTGCTGACATTTACATTCACTCTATACCCGAAACCCCATAGCTAAAGAGCTTTTGGTGCAAATCCTATACTCACTCTCCGTTCTAAACTTACCGACTATCGTCCTAATCCTACCGACTATTCTTTTTTTTAAATTTTTTTTTTCTTAAAGAAAGAGTTAGAGAGAGAGGGAGAGAGAGAGAGAATTTTTTAACATTTATTTTTTTTAGTACATGGCAGACACAACATCTTTGTTTGTACGTGGTGCTGAGGATCGAACTCGGGCCGCACGCATGCCAGGCGAGCGCGCTACCACTTGAGCCACATCCCCAGCCCCCCGACTATCCCTTTATGACTGGAAGTTCTCTTTGACAATAAATAATCCAAAGTACAAGGTCCTATGCATTTGTATATTGATTTATCTGAGACATCTGTGCAGAAAATAAACCAATGCTAAATATTGCAATCAAGGGCCCAACACCCTTCTGGGCTTCAAATATTACCTTTATTTCTGTTTTCGTGCTTATATTTCACCTATATATTCTTGAAAATATCGAAGGTTCACCATACCATTATTCATCCAGCAGAATGATTCCTAACCCCAATCGAAACTGTTATTAACCCTAACCATACACTCTTCCCTCAATCTAACTTTACAGAAGAGCAGGGACAGAGTTGGTCTTACAATACAGGAATTTACGGTTTCTTCCAACTGCTGAGAAACTCAAAGGTCCACGCAGAAATGATCCCTGGAGAAGTTGTAGGCACATATGTACGAACTGAGAGAGCAAAAGTCATCTTCCATTGAAAACAACCTGGTCAGGATGAAGGGATGTGTCTGAATCAGCCTCTCTCTTCTTAATATGGAGAAGAAGGACCAAACTAGGCCAGTGTGGAGAGCACTTCCCGGGTGCCTATGGTTGATATACCATTCTAACTTGTGAAAGTGTCACAGGATGTAGGGGCAGCCTCCATTTTATGGGACACTTTGAAGCAACTGTTAGGACAAAGTGGATGCCAAGGCAGTGACCTCATTCAGATCTTAAAGGAAGTGACCTCACCTAACATCCTTTGTGATGGAACTCTCTGAACTTGGGATCCAGGAAGCCAGGCACCCAAATTCAGTCTCAGTCCCAGTCCCAGTCGCAATGGTTTCAATTGTTCAGATTTACCAAGGACAGAGTCAGTCTTTGTTGGTACCTACGGAGGTGAGGATGCCCAAATGCCAGGAAAGCTCTGAAGAGTGGCCTTTCCTGAGAAAGCAGTTAGTGGATCACCGCTGGCTCCTGAGAACTTCACAGTGTTGACCAAGGAGACCAGATCTGAGACAGGACAAGCCATTTCGGGGTAACATAGTATGGCCCACCAATCAGAGGACACTATGGATAGTCACAGACTGACTTGGGGGAAGAAGGTGTCTTTGTGGATGTGGGTGTTGGTTTGTGGTTTTGTCTCATGTTCTGAGAATAGGTAATAAAGGCGGTTTTTTGGTTTGAAGTGAATTGTTTCTAATAAGTCTTTTGAAAAGGCGAGTGTTTCTAAGTCTGTGTATCCCACTGTGTCCGTGGTTCTAGACATTAGAAAAGAGAATGCATCAATGGATGTCTCCTGTCTAGTAGAAATCTTCCCAACATTCATCCTGCCAATTTATGAATGGACTGTGGCTTGCCTTATGAATGGGCAACACCTACTATCTTCCTAAGATTATATTTTGTTCCTGAATCCACTCCACTCTCCAAAATAGGCTCATGGTTATGTGTCCAATATATATACCACCTCCAAGCTCTGTGACATGGCCATGTACTGGATAGCTAAAGGGAATGGCGAGCATCTCAGAAAACTCAGATATCAGTGTGACCAGGAAAGTCTCAGTGGAGAAATCCTGCTTTGGGCCATTTGCTTACCTATTGTTCTGTTGCCCTGAATTTCAGGAAGCTTTTTGCCTCAGACCACCCCTTTGTGAAGCCTGAAGAAATGAGTTGTCAAATGCAAATGAATGGGCATCACCTGTGGCTCTTTGCTTGATTGCTTTGGAAAGGGATGTGTCTGAATCAGCCTCATGACCCTATGTGAGGCTGTGGCTTAGATTCTTAGCACCTGATGGATCTAAAGAAAGATACCATGTGTGCATCCAAAACCAAAATGGCCAAATGAGCAGTCATTGTGGATTAAGTCTTTTGCTTTCCTCTGTTAGGTTCCTGAAATCCATCAAGTGAGAATAGGGATAATTTGGGTCAAATGAGTTCTTCAAACCCTGCAGAGACTAGCCCAGAGGTGCTTGGCTTTTCTCATGACTCCAAATCACATAAAGAATCTATACCTGAAAGTAAGTAGGCCCCAAATTGGAGATGCAGAGCAGTATTAAGTGCAGGCCTATTTAATCACTCTTGGTTCTCAGGAAGGGTGTCCAGGCCACCCTGACTTTAGGCAAATGAGGGGCAAGGGAACTTATTTGGATACTTTCTTTGTCTGCACCCCTCATGGAAATTTCCAGCCAGAGGTTATGATAAGTGTCTATATGGAGGATGTTGAGGGCCATGTGGGAGTGTTTTGGTTTTAATTCTGGTCATTTGTGTGGCGGTTGAAAGAGATGACTTAGTTCACCTGGGCTTGAACTCTGGTGTTATTCCCCTTAGAGACTGAATTCTGGAACTGTCCTCAGAGAAGTATTGCCATGAATTGTGTTGGGATTTTAGGAGGCAACACATGAGAGTCACCCTGAAATCTGAGATCTAGGCCAAGGTGGCTTCCACAGAGCACTGGGAATCTCAGCCAGGATTTCACGTGATTTTATTCTGAAAGTCTTGGCAGCCATAATTGAGAGTCAAAACACACATGGACCTCACATTTTAGACCTCAATGGGCCTGGATTCATGTGAAATATTGGCCACTCTTTGGGAAGCTTTGCCTGTGAGAGTTCTCCAGAGATTTCTTTGAAATGAGCTTCCTCACCATTTAATGTTTCCTAAATAAATTGAAACCCACAGTGCCTCCAACTTCATCTTTGAAAAATAGCTATGTACAGACCATGGATTTTTTGAAATTTCCATGACCAGGTTGCAATGGAGAAACTTTGGATGACTTGTTGCTGATCATGAGTGTACCAGACTGTGCTTGGATTTACTTGGTTTCATGAAAACAGTGTAGAAAAGAGATCCCTGTAAGTTGGAGACTGCTGAGTAGTGGGCCTAGAGCAGTGGTGTGCAGGTATGTGATAAAACATCTGTGGTGGTACCATGTGGATCTGCCCTTGGATTCCAAATGGCTTGAGACTGACATGGTGATGTCAGCAGACCCTTATATATAAAAGCATCTTGTTATATGGAGAGGTTTCAGGGCAATGTTCAGAATCAGATTGCTATGGACAAGCGGGCAAGCTATGTGGGGTAGAAGCCTGGTTGGTGCATTTTCCTGCAGACCTTAACCCACCACACGTGACAGAACTCCCTCCATAACTGGTACCTGTTGAACTCCTTGTATTTCCTGAAGCAAATACCAAATTCACCATGCAGAAGCAAGAAACACCTCGAAAAGTGGAAGATGATCAAATGGCTTCACAGTCCACATGGGGAGACACTTAGACCCCAGTGGCCACAGTTTACCTACAAAGAGAGAATTCAGCACTGCTTCCTCATGTTCATTGGAAAATAAAAAAAAAAAACATATCCTCCAGGTCACAGAGATCAGACCCAGCTTTGTTGGTCTCACTAGAAAGGATGCTAAAATTCCTGACAACAACATATATTTCAAGTGCCCAACTTCAGAGGCAGTTTTTCAAGAGTCTTTAGGCCCAATGAGCTCCATGTTTGTGAAGTGTTTACCCTGTCCCTTACTTTTGGAAACTCCTCTACCACATCCAATATTGTGAACTCCTGAATATTTTCCATTTCAGATATGTATTCACAGATTTCCTAACTCTTCTTCTCTAATCGTGTCTTATTTGGGGCAAAGGTAATGTAAAGGCAATGTTCTGGATGAGAGTGGGAATATTTTTGTGTAGCACATATTTGCATACACATTGGATTCATTTTCCTATTTTCCATTCGAATTACTGAATTCCTGACACTAACCCATACCCTAATAGACTCTGACTACTAATCCTAAAATGATGGACAAAAATAACCAAACAGAATGGAAATGAAAGCAGTTCAGAGAAGGCATGGTGTATAGTTGGACTTTCCTTTTGCATGATAAAGTGTAGGTGTTATAAATCTAGTCAATTTTTAATTGAAATAGATCTCCATGTGTTTTTAAAGTTAACAAATATGTGAATTCCTGTCTCCCTTTCTCTGTAGCCTGTTCAGCACATGAATTTTTATATGCAAATATAGAAACATAACTGGTATCACACGTACATCCTTGTGAGTTTGGCTGTCTTGGGAGATACAAATCATGGGAAGAGATCACTCCTCCTAAACGCTGTTGGAACTTAAAATTCAACCTATGGGTGAACTTCCTAGTTGAACAATATTATACATAAATCCATGTTCAGTAAAATGATTATTTTTGGATCTGTGGATGATATATGTTTCATAGTGAATTTCGATTGGCATGCATATTGATAGATTTTAGTGTCTGTGTGTGTGTGTGTGTGTGTGTGTGTGTGTGTGTGTATATATATATACATAAATGCACACACACACACACATATATATATATATATATATATATATACACTCTCAAGATTTTTCAAAATATGAAATATATGTTTCTTATTATACACTCCCTAAATTCATTCGTGTTCATATATGTAAATTTATAGTCAACATTTCACAAGATTATTCTCATAAAAATTCATCCACTGGAAATACGTATTTGTTTCCTACTACTGAAAACTAACTTCAGTGAATAGTGCATACAAATCATAATATTTCTACAGTAACTGACCCAGTTTAGCATCAATGCAAGTAGATTCCTATGGGATATGATGTGTATTTTGACGTTCATTTTCATTCAACACTGGTGCATTACTATTTTTTCAGTTTTTGCACATCATAGGATATATATTTCATCCACAAGTTAGGAAATTTATAAGCTTTTTTTATACTTACCATCAAATCCTGCTTCAGAACATATGAATTCCTCTATATTTCTTGACTCATCTTTTTATGAGATTTCTTTCCAAACACATTATTTTCCATTTCCATAATAACTTTTGAAGCTAAACTCACACACCCTTCATGATAAAACATAACCCTAATATTACCATTAGATGTATAACTCGTTGGAATGAATGATTGTATATCAATATAAGATTTCTTACGTATTTTCAGATATCAATTCAATCCATGATTTAAAGTGGAAACAGTATATTATTTATTCACAGTATTGTCAATTCATGCATTTCTTCTACATTCATAGACACAGGGTACAACTCTGTGTACCCCCAATACTAAGTTATATCTCTTCAAAATATTGCTCCAAGAAATGTTAGAAGAAATACTCATGTCACATGATCTACATATACATTTTATCACAGTAATATTCTGATCACAAAATGCAAAGGTCACACTTCTGATTGTAGCAAATCCTAGATGGAAAGTGATCCTGGATTACTAAAAACATCCATGTCCAGGTTGCCTAATGCTCTCCAATGTCAATCATATTTGTGACTACATATTTGTTTCTTCCTAAGATTATATGTTGAAACTCAACCTTATTGATAATGTCTAATCCTATCATTCACTTTATACTTTGCCTGGTTTCATAATGTGTGTATTGATATCTGATTTCCTACATAATTTTCCCAGTTCATCATTGTGACTGACTCTCCACATGTGCTGAAATTTACATTCACTCTCTAACCGAAATCCTAGGGCTATTGAACTTTTGGTCCAAATCCTATACTCACTCTTCTTCCGAAACAGACCGACTATCTTCCTAATCCTAACAACTATCCCTTTTTGACTGGATGAACCATTCTACATTCAATCATCCAGGGTACAAGGTGATATGCCATTGTATATTGATTTATCTGAGACATCTGTGCGAACGAAATTCAATGCTAAGTATTCCAATCAAGGACCCAATGCCCTTCTGGGCTTAAAATCTTACCTAGATTTCTGTTTTCATACTTATATTTCACATCTATATTCTTATAAATATCCCAGGTTCCCAATACCATTATTCATCCAGCAGAATGATTCCTAACTCAAATTGAACATGTTATTAACCCTAATCATACATTGTTCCCTCAATCTAACTTTATAGAAGAACAGGGACAGAGTTAGTCTTAATATAGAGGAATATAGGGGATCTTCCACCCGCTGAGAACCTCAAAGGTCCATGCAGAAATTATCCCTGGGGAAGATGAAGGCAGCTATAAAGGACCTGAGAGGGCAAAAGTCATCTTGTAAGGCAAACAACCTGGTTAGGATGAAGGGATGTGTGTGAATCAGCCTCTCTCTTCTTAATGTAGAGAAGATGGACCAAACCAGTTCTGTGTGAGAGCTGTTCCTGGGTGCCTATGGTTGATATACCATTCTAAGTTGTGAAAGTGTCACAGAAAGTAGGGGCAGCCTCCATCTCATGGGACCCTTTGAAGGAACTGTTAGGACAAAGTGGTTGCCAAACCAGTGACCTCATTCAGTTCCGAACGGAAGTGACCTATCTCACTTCCTTGGTCTTGGAACACTCTGAACTTGGAATCCCGGAAGCCAGGCACACAGAACCAGTCCCAGACCCAGTCCCAGTGGGCTCACTTGTTTGGTTTTACCAAGGACAGAATCAGTCTTTCTTGGTACCTACTGATTTGAGAATGGCCAAATGCCAGGAGAGCTTTGGAGAGTGGCCTTCCCTGAGAAAGAAGGTAGTGGCTCAAAGCTGGCTCCTGACAACTTCAAAGAGTTGGCCAAAAATTCCAGCTCTGAGACAGTACAGGGCATTTTGGGGGAACATAGTATGGTACAACAGTCAGAGGAAATTCCGGAGAGTCAAAGACCTACTTGGGGGAAGAAAGTCCTATGTTGTTGTGGGTGTGAGTTTGTTGTTTTGTCTCATGTTCTGAGAATTGGTAGGAAAGGCAGTTTGTTTGATTTGAAGTGGACTGTTTCTAGTAAGTCGTTTGACAAGGCAAGTGTTTCTATGTCTATGTATCCCACTGTGTTTGTAGTTGTAGACATTAGAAAACATAATGCATCAATGAATGTGTCCTGTCTAGTATAATGCTTCCCAAAATTCATACTGCCCGATTCATGATTAGACTGCACCTTTCCTTATGGATGGGTAGCAATGACTAACTTCCTAATTTCCTGTTTTATTCCTGAATTCTGGCCACTCTCCGGAATAGGCTCATGGTTTTCTGTCCAAGATATGTACCACCTCCAAGCTCTGTGACATGGCCATGTACTGGAGAGCTGAAGGAAATGGGAGCATCTCAGGAAACTCAGATATCAGTGTGAACAGTAAAGTCTATGTGGAGAAACCCTGCTTTGGGAATTTTGCTTACCTATGGTTCTGGTGCTGTGAATATCTAGAAGGTCTTTGCCTTAGGCCACCCCTTTGTGAATCCTGAAGAAAAGAGTTTTCAAATGGAAATGAATAGGCATCACCTGTGGCTCTTTGTTTTATTGCTTTGTAAAGAGATGTGTCTTAATCAGCATATTTTCCCAGTGTGATTATTTGGAGAAGTAGATCAGTATTAATGGCAGGCCTATTTGATCATTCCTGGTTAACAGGAAGGGTTTCCAGGCCACCCTGACTTTAGGCAAATTAGAGGCAAGGGAGATTATTTTGGGCACTGTCTTGGTATGCACCCCTCATGGAAACCTCAACCCAGGGGTTATGATGAGTGTCTATATAAAAGAATATGAGGGTCATGTGGGAGTGTTTTGGTATAAATTGTGGTCAGTTGTGTGGCAGTAGGAAGAGATTCCTGGGTCAACCTGGGCTTGAACTATGGTGTGATTCCCCTTAGAGACTGAGTTTTGGAACTGAACTCAGAGAAGTATTACCATGAATTCTGTTGGGATATTAGAAGGCCACGCATGAGAATTGCCCTTGGAGACTGAGATTTAGGCCCAGGATGGCTTTCCACAGAGCACTGGGAATCTCAGCTAGGATATCACATGATTTCATTCTGAAAAACTTGGCAGCCATACTTGAGAGTCAAATCACACATGGAACTCACATTGTAGACCTCAATGGGCCAGGCTTCATTTGACCTTTTGGCCACTCTTTGGGAAGACTTGCCTGTGAGAGTTCTCCTGAGCTTTCATTGAAATGAGCTTCCTCACCATTTAATGGTTCCTGAATGAATTGAAACCCACAGTGACACCAACTTCATCCTTGAAAAATGGCTAGATAAATACCATGGAATATTTGAAATTCCCAAGAGCAGGTGGCACTGGAGAATCTTTGGATGTTCTGTTGCTGATCATGAGTGTACCAGACAGTGCCTTGATTTACTGGGTTTCATGAAAATGGTGTAGAACAAAGGTGCCAGTACGTTGGAACCTGCTTAGTAGTGGGCCTAGAGCAGTGGTTTGCAGGTGTATGATAAAACATCTGTGATGGGGCCACATGGATCTGCCATTGCCTTCCAAATGCTTTGTGACTGACATGGTGCAGCCAGCAGACCCTTATATGTTAAGGCATCTTGTTACATTGAGAGGTTTTAGGGCAATGTTCAGAATTGGGTTGCTGCAGACAAGGAGGTAAGCTTTGTTGAATAGAAGCCTGGTTGGGGCATTCTCCTGCACACCCTGACCCACCACACGTGAGAGTACTCCCTCCAGCACTGTGTCCCCGTTGAACTCATGGTATTTACTGATGCCAATACCAAACTCCCAGTGCAGCAGTAAGAATCACCAGGAAAAGTGGAGGATGACCAAATGGCTTCTCAGTCCACACGACTAGACACTTAGCTCCCAGTGGCCACAGTTTACCTACAATGAGGGAATTCAGAGCTGCTGCCTCATGTTCACTAGAAAATAAGAAACCATGTCCTTCAGGTCACATATATGCAGATCCAGCTTTGATTGTCTCACTGCAAAGGAAGCTGAAGCTCCTGACAACAACATATATTACAAGGTCCCAACTTCAAAGGCAGTTTCTCAAAGAGTCATTAGGCCAGCAGAACTCCATATTTGTGGAGTATTTACCCTATCCCATACTTTTGGAAATTTCTCTACCGCCTCCAAGGCTGTGAACTCCTGAGCATTTTCATTTCCACATACGTATTCACAGATTTTCTAACTCTTCTCCACTAATTGTGTCTTAATTGGGACGAAGGTTATGTCAAGGCATTGTTCTGGATGAGAGTGGGATGATTTTTGTGTAGCACATATTTGCATACACATTAGATTCATTTTCATATTTTCCATTTGAAATACTGAATCCCTGACATTAACCCATAACCTACTAGACTCTGACTACTAATCCTAATATGATGGAGAACAAGAAACCTAACAGAATAGAAATACAGGCCGTTCATAGGAGGCATGGTGTATACTTGGACTTCCCTTCTGCTTTATCAAGGGTATGTGTTATAAATCTAGTAAACTTTTCATTGTAATAGTTCTCCTTGAGTTTTTAAAGTTAACACATATGTAAATTTCTGTCTCCCATTCTCTGTAGCCTATTCATCACATGTATTTTTTATGCATATTTAGAATCCTACCTGGTATCACAAGTACATTTTTGTAAGCTCGCTGATTTTGAAAGATACATATTGTGATAAGATATCACTCCCCCTAAATAATGATGGAACTGAAAATTAAACCTATTGGTGAATTTCCTAGATGAACAACATTATATATAAATCGATGTTCAGTAAAATGAATATTTTTGGATATGTGGATGATATGTATTACACGGTGAATTTCGATTAGCATTTATATTGCTACATTATAATGTCTGTGTGTGTCTATCTATCTATCTATATATATATATATATATATATATATATATATATATATACTGTCCAGATTTTTCAAAATATGAAATATATATGTCTTATTATACACTCCCTAAATTCACTCATGTTTCTATATGTGGTTTATAATCAACTTTTCACAAGATAATTCTCAGAAATATTCATCCGCCTGAAATACATATTTATTTCCTAGTACTGAAAACTAACTTCAGTGAATGGAGCTTACAAATCCTAATATTTCTACAGTAACTGAATCAGTTTAACATCAATGCAAGTAGAATCCTACAGGACATGATGTGTATTTTGAAGTTTATTTTTATTCAATATTGGTACATTATTACTTTTTCAGTTTATGGACATCATAGGATATATCATTTCATCCACAAGTTCAAAAATTTATAGGCATTTGTTTCACTTTCAATCACTTCCTGCTTCAGAACACATGTATTCCTCTAAGTTTCTTGACTGGTTTTTTCATGAGATTTTATACCAAACACATTAATTTTGATTTTCATAATCACTTTTGAAGCAAAACTCACATACCATTCATATTAATTATCACTCTGATATTACCATTAGATGTATAACTGGTTTGAATGAATGATTGTATGTCAATATAAGATTTCTTATATCTTTTCAGATATCAATTCTATCCAATATTTAAAGTGGAACCAGTTATATTATTTATTCACACTATGGTCTATTCATGCATTATCTCTATATTCATAGACACAGTGTACACCTCTTTGTACCCCCAATACTAATTTATACGTCTTCAAAATATTGCTCCCTGAAATGGTGGATGTGGACTCATGTCACCTGATCTTTATATACATTTAATCACAGAAATATTCTGGACACAAAATGCAAAGGTCACACTTATGATTGTATAAAAGCCCAAATGGAAAGAAAACATGGATTACTAAAAACATCCATGTCCAGGTTCCCTAATGCTCTCAAATGTCAATCCTATTGGTGACTACATATGTGTTTCTTCTTAAAATTATATATTCAAACTCAACCCAATTGAAAATGTCTAATCCTATCCCTCACTTTATACTTTGCCTGATTTCATTATGTCTCTATTGCTATCTGCTTTCCTACATATATTCCCCAGTTCATCATTGTGACTGACTCTTCACATGTGCTGACATTTACATTCACACCCTAATAAATAACCTATTGCTAAAGAACTTTTGTTCCAAATCCTATACTCACTCTTCTTCCTAAACATACTAACTATCTTCTTAATCCTACCTAGTATCCCTTTTTGACTGGATGTTCTCTTCTACATTCAATCATTCAAGGTACAAGGTCTTATGCTATTGTATATTGATTTATCTGAGACATCGGTGCAGAATGTAATTCAACGCTAAGTATCACAATTAAGGGCCCAATGCCCTTCTGGGCTTCAAATCTTACTTAGATTTCTTTTCTCATACATATATTTCATCTCTATATTCTTAAAATAATCACAAGTTTCCAATACCATTATTCATGCAGCAGAATAATTCCTAACCCAAATGGAACATGTTATTAACACTAACCATACACTGTTTGTGTTAATAACATGTTTACAGAAGAGCAGGGACAGTGTTGATCTTACAATACAGGAATGTAGTGGATCTTCCATCTGCTGAGAACCTTAAAGCTCCATGCAGAAATGATCACTGGAGAAGATGTAGGCAGGTATGAAGGACCTGAGAGAGCAAAAGTTATCTTCCATTGCAAACAACCTGGTCAGGATGAAGGGATGTTTCTGAATCAGCCTCTCTCATCTTAATGTAGAGAAGATGGACAAACCAAGACTGTGTGGAGAGCTGTTCCTGGTTCCCTATGGTTGATATACCATTCTAACTTGTGAAAGTGTCACAGGAAGTAGGAGCAGCCTCCATCTCATGGGACCGTTGGAAGAAACTCTTAGGACAACGTTGTTGCCAAGGCAGTGATCTCATTCAGTTCCTGAAGGAAATGACCTCAAAGCACTTCCTTATTGATGGAACTCTCTGAACATGGGATCCAGGACGCCAGGCACCCAGATCCAGTCCCAGTCCCAGTCCCAGTGGTCTCACTTGTTTGGATTTACCAAGGACAGAATCAGTCTTTCTTGGTACCTACTAAGGTGAGGAAGCCAAATGCCTGGAAAGCTTGGAAGAGGGGTTTTTCCTGGAAAAGCAGGTAGTGGCTCACTCCTGGCTCCTGACAACTTCACAGAGTTGGCCAAGGAGACCAGATCTGAGACAGGACAGGACATTTCGGGGGAACATAGTATGGCCCACCAGTCAGAGGATACTCCGGATAGTCTCATACCGATTTGGGGGAAGAAGGTGTCATTGTCGGTGTGGGTGTGGGTTTGTGGTTTTGTCTCATGTTCTGAGAATAGGAAGAAAAGTCAGTTTGTTTGGTTTGGAGTGAACTGTTTTTAGTAAGTCGTTTAACAAGGCAAGTGTTTCTGGGTCTGTGTATCACACTGTGTCCGTGGTTGTAGACATTAGAAAAGAGAATGCATCAATAGATATGTCCTGTCTAGTAGAAAGCTTCCCAGCATTCATCCTGCCCATTTTATGAATGGACTGTGGATTGCCTTATTAATGGGCAATACCTGCTACCTTCTTAAGTTGCTGTTTTCCTCCAGAATTCTGGACACTCTCCAGAATAGGCTCATGGTTTTGTGTCTATGTTATGTACCACACCCAAGCTCTGTGACAAGGCAATGTTCTGGATAGCTGAAGGAAATGACGAGCATCTGAGAAAACTCAGATATCAGTTGACCAGGAAAGTCTCAGTGGAGAAACCCTGCTTTGGGCCATTTGCTTACCTATTGTTCTGTTGCCCTGAGAGTCAGGAAGTCTTTGTCTCACACCACCCCTTTGTGAATCCTGAAGAAAATAGTTTTCAAATGGAAATAAATAGGCTTCACCTTTGGCTCTTTACTTAATTGATTTGGAAAGAGTTGTGTCTGAATCAGCCTCTTGGCCCAGTGTGATTCTTTGACTTAGATTCTCAGCACCTGATGGATCTAAAGAAAGATCCCATGTGTGCATCCAAATCAAAAATGGCAAAAAGAGCTGTAATTGTGGATGAAGTCTTCTGCCTTCCTCTGTAAGGTTCCTGAATTCCATCAAGTGAGAATAGGGATCATTTGGGTCAGATGAGTTCGTCAAAGCCCTTCTGAGGCTATCCCGTAGGTGCTTAGGTTTTCTCATCACTCCAATTCACATAAAGTATCTTTAAGTGACACTCAATAGGCCTCAAATGGGAAAAGTGGAGCAGTATGACAGGCAGGCCTTTTTGATCACTCCTGGTACAAAGGAAGGGTGTCCAGGCCACCCTTAATTTAGGCAAATGAGGAGCAACGGAGCTTATTTTGGACACTGTCTTGGGCTGCGTCCCTCATGGACACCTCCAGCCAGAGGTTATGATGAGTGTCAATATGGAAGAAGATGAGGACCATGTGGGAGAATTTCGGTTTTATTGTGGTCATTTGTGTGGCAGTTGGAAGAGATGACTGGGTATACCTGGGCTTGAACTCTGGTGTGATTCCCCTTAGAGACTGAGTTCTGGAACTCACCTCAGAGAAGTATTGCTATGAATTGTGTTGGGATTTGAGGAAGCCACGCATGAGAGTCATCCTTGGAAACTGAGATGAAGGCCCAGGGTAGCTTTCCACAGGGCACTCTGATCTCAACCAGGATATCACATGATTTTATTCTGAAAGACTTGGAAGCCATTGTTGAGAGTCAAAACAGACAATGACATCACATTTTAGACCTCAATGGCCCTGGCTTCATGTGACCTTTTGGCCACTCTTTGGGAAGCCTTGCCTGTGAGAATTCTCCAGAACTTACATTGAAATGAGTTTCCTCAACATTTAATGGTTCCTGAATGAATTGAAACCCACAGTGCATCCAACTTCATCCGTGAAAAATGGCTAGATAAATACCATAAAAATTTTCAATTTCCCATGACCAGGTGGCACTGGAGAACCATTGGATATTCTGTTGCTGATCATGAGTGTACCAGACAGTGCCTTGATTGATTGGGTTTCATGAAAATAAGTTGGAGCCTGCTGAGTAGTTGTCCTAGAGTAGTGGTTGGCAGGTGTGTGAAAAAACATTTGTGGTGGGGCCATGTGGATCTGCCATTGGCTTCCAAATGGCTTGTGACTGACATGGTGCAATCAGCAGACCCTCCTATGCAAAGGCATCTTGTTATATGGTGATGTTTCAGGGCAATGTTTACAATCAGGTTGCTATGTTTAAGGGGGCAAGTTATGTGGGATAGAAGCCTGGTTGGTGCATTCTCCTGCATACCCTAACGCACCACGCCTGAGAGAACTCGCTCCAGCACTGTGTCCCAGTTGAACTCCTTGGATTCCATGAAGCAATTACTAAACTCCCAATGCAACAGCAATAAACACATATAGAATCCTACCTGGTACCACACCTACATTCTTGTGAGGTGAACGACTTGGCAGATACAAATTGTGAGAGAAGATCACTCCTCCTAAACGCTGTTGGAACTGAAAATATAACCAATGGGTGAGCTTCCTAGTTTTACAACATTATATATAAATCCATGTTCAGTAAAATGAATATTTTTAGATCTGTGAATGATATATATTTCATGATGAATTTCGAATAGCATATATATTGCTAGTTTTTAATGTGTGTGTGTATGTATATATATGTGTGTTTGTATGTATATATATGTGTGTGTGTGTGTGTGTGTGTGTGTGTGTGTGTATATATATATATATATATATACACACATTCTCCAGATTTTTCAAAATATGAAATATTTGTATCTTAATATACACTCCCTTAATTCATTCATATTCATGTATGTGGATTTATGATCATCTTTTCTAAATATTATTCTCAGAAATATTCATCCACCTGAAATACTTTTTTGTTTTTAGTACTGAAAACTAACTTCAGTTAATGTTGCATACAAATCCTAATATATCTAGAGTAACTGACCCAGTTTAACCTCAATGCAAGAAGATTCATATGGAACATGATGTGTATTTTGATGTTCATTTTAATTCAACACTGGTACATTACTATTTCTTCAGTTTATGCACATCATAGGATATATATTTCATCAAAAAGATCACAAAATTATAGGCATTTTTTCACTTTCAATCACTTCCTACTTTAGAACACATGTATTCTTCCATATTTCTTGACTGGTCTTCTCAAGATTCTTTTTTACAAACACATTATTTTCGATTTTTATAATCACATTGAAGCAAAACTCACACACCCTTCATGATAAACCATAACCCTAATATTAACATTGATGTATAACTTGTTGGAATGAATGATTGTATATCAATATACGATTTTTTATATTTTCAGATATCAATTCAATCCACCATTTAAAGTGGAACCAGTTATTTTACTTATTCACAGTTGGTCTATTCATGCATTATCTCTATATTCATAGACACCGGGTACACCTGTTTGTACCCCAAATACTAATTTATAAGTCTTCAAAATATTGCTCCCAAAAATGGTGGAAGAAATACTTATGTCACCCGATCTATATATACATGTTATCACAGTAATATTCTGGACACAAAATTCAAAGGTCAAACTTATATTTGTACCAAAGCCTAAATGGAAAGTGAACATGGATTACTAAAAACATCAATGTCCAATTTGCCTATTGCTCTCAAATATCAATCCTATTGATGTCTACATATTCGTTTCTTCCTAAGATTATATATTCAAACTCAACCCTGTTGAAAATGTCTAATCCTATCACTGACTTTATACTTTTCCTGATTTTGTAATGTCTGTATTGATATCTGCATTCCAACATATTTTCTCCAATTCATCATTGTGACTGACTCTTCACTTGTGTTGACATTTACATTCACTCTGTAACCGAAACCCTATTGCTAAAGAACTTTTGTTCCAAATTTTATACTCACTCTTCTTCCTAAACCTACCGACTATCTTCCTAATTTTACCGACTATCACTTTTGAATGGATGTTCTCATCTACATTCAATCATCCAAGTAAATGTAGGGCGAGTGTCAGAGGATGAGACCACCAAGAGACTATCTCATGCAACAGAAAGGGTTTATTTGGGGTCCAGAATGCTGGGGCTTAGAGCTCACTTGAATAGAGCAGAGAGCCCTGAGAACATCTTAAGCAGAACTTATATAATTTTCTTGGAGAGGGCAGGGAGGGAAGTTTATTGATGGGTCAGGGGGAGTTAGCGGTTTGTGTGTAAACGCGTGAGGGAGTACATTCTGCAGTTTGGCAGTTGGGGACAGCACATTCTGGGAACAAGATTAGGAAACATTTCTCAACATTTCAACAGTGTTTTGTTAAGCATACAGAAAAACAGGAAGTGACAAGTACATATTTTATTAACATTTCATTCCCCACTTCTTCTTCTGGCTACTTTTAATCATAAAAGTGATTGTTGGGGGGTGTCACATTTTATGTATGCTAGTGGGGTATTAACATAAGTTTAACTTGTCCAATTTGAGCTTGGAGAAAAGAAATTACATGGTTGAGAAACAGGGTTTTATAGTAAGCAATAAAATGAGGATTATTATTGGACCGGCCAGGGTTGATTAATACATAGTTAACCAGGGGGACTGTGTAAACCAAGACTCAAACCACCAATTTTGGGTCTCTATCTCTCTTTGATGCTCTTCAAGGCATCTTTTTAATTTACTCATAGGGTTTGTTACAACTCCAGTATGGTCGACATAAAAAAAAAAAAAAAAAAAAAAAAAACATTCTTTCCTCAATGCAGCACAAAGGCTCCCTTCTCTCATGAAATGGAGGTCCAAACTTCGACTTTTCTGTAAAACAACTTCAAAGAGAGAGGTAAAAGATTCCTGCAAAGTTGTGATGGAATTTTCTAATATCTTTAAGTTTTGATCTATTGCTTCTTTTAATTGGGTCATTTGTTGTGTCCCATGGACCAGGGCAGTGGTTCCTGTGCGAACCCAGGCAGCAACTCCTATTCATAATAGAAAGGCTAAGGTGAGAGATATATGTTCCCAACTGAACCGGGTTGTATGCCCCTCTATTTGATCTTCCAATGAACCTACGTCATAATACAGCACTCTGGGAAACATCTGCACCATTACACAATTAATCACTTCTGTTGACCATTTCATAAAAACATAAACAACGTTTAAGTATATAGAATTATATTGTTGTAGGGACGGACAAGGCAAGGCACCTAAGATAGCACCAAAGACAAGGAAACAGTCATATTTGGTTGCAACCAGATTCAGAGGGCATTGCTCCTGTTGTAATCAATGAATCCCCTGAAACCCAAGTTTAGGTAGTTTCAGAATTTTGTACCCAACATGTAAGGGAAGGGGCTCTGAAGTTCACAGTCTGCAGAAGTTCACAAAGAGCAGTTTTTGTTTCTGATTTTTCCTCAGTTCTGGGCAAGTTAAATTTTCAAGGACACCTGGGTGGGGGAGAGCTTTTTTTTCCCTTTTTTTCCCCCTGCCAGCTGTTTCCATGGAGCCCAGTTTGTAACTTATTCAACTTAGCAATGTAGCCATCTCTATGAAGCCCCAGCTAAAGGACAGAAGCCTTGATCACATATGTTGTGAAAAAGTAGTAAGGGTGTGTCTAGCTCAGGAGTGCTGATTTTTTTCAACCACTTGCCAGGTAGACCAGGGCAACACAAAAAGAGGAAGTTTATCTACACTGAACTCTTTTATTGGGACTCTTTTGCTGAAAGTCCTAAAGTTAGCCATGGTGAAAACTTCTGGATAAGGTCAGTTAAGACTTTCCTGTGGGCCTGGTACAGAGGGGGAAGACGGGGAATGCAGGGCTGAGAGCAGCTCTTTGGATCTGAGAATGAGGAAGGAGAGATGTAAAAAAATAATGGAAAAGGGTTTTGAGATCTTCCTAGCAACAAAACATGAGTAGTAGAACGGGTAGAACAGAGCGGGAGATGGGAGTGAGTATCCCAAAAAGCCTGTAAGGGACTTTAAATTCTTAGAAACCTGTTTTCAGTGATGGCAAAGCAACTTTAAAGGCCATTTTCATTACATCTTGCATAGGGGTCTGAGGGCTCTTCTCAGCTGGTTTGAGCTTTGGGTTAGCTGGTAAGAGGACCTGGTGGGACCCAGTGTGGGCACTGACAGGAGAAGAGAGGAGTGAGTGAGTGGAGGGTTACCTCAGTACCTGCTACCTCAGCAAGGGGGCAATGGTCTGAGAAACGGTGGAGGTTTGGGTTTTTAATATAGTAATTGGAGGGGAGAAATCAAGTTGATGAGGTGGGAGTGACAACAGAGAGTCTAGAGCAGAAGGCTGAGGGTGAGCATGTATTGGAGAAGCATAGTTCACGATGTGAGCAAAGGAGAGAAAAGGCCTCCACATAGAGGAATCTCCTTTCACCCTTTTGAGCACTTGCAGAAGTAAAAAAGGTCACACAGAATTTGAGGATCTAGAGACCCCTCTGGGGGCCATCGGTTTTGGTTGTCTAATTGGTAATATGGCCAATGCTGTGTAGAGAATTTCATGAGTAGTTTGGGTTCCATGTGGCAGTCCCTGTATGCTCACATCCCCATGACTTACAGAAGATGTTGGCGTTCACCGCACACAGCATTGACTGTTTGTGGCTTTGATAGTACACTGGGCAAACATAGTAATCTAGGCTAGCCAACCAGCATCTGGCTCGCGTGTCCCTACATCAATAATATTTGTTTCCATTATCTATGGTATGGAAGGAATTTAATGGAATTTTAGTGGGATCCTCTTCATTAGGGATATCCCAATCGGGAAGACCTATACGCAGCTGACAAATGTCTGGCTGGAGAGATGGCCACCAGGTCCCTAAACGGGCTGTATGCAAGATAGACCATACTTCCGTTCCAGTAGGATTTGTGATCAGCCATCGCTGCTGAACAGGCTTATGAGGGTTAGGACTACTGGTGGTCAAGGGGAGAGTCTATAGCCTTATCCACACAGCGAATCCACAATTTGAAAGGGTTTCCAGTCTTTTCCAGTTTCCAGCCAGAGTCTGGACAGGGCACAGGCTTGAGATGAGAGGTAGGGATCCAGGAAGTGATTTTGACTACCTTTACCCTGTAGGTGTTATAAGTAGCACCTGGTATGGTCCTTTTCAGCGGAGTTCCAGGGATGACACCAGATGTCGTCTTACATGGACGAAGTCTCTACTTGATATCGCTGTAGAGTCCCCTCATCCCCAGGTTGGTAGGCAGTGGCCATCTGTTTTCACAGGTATCCCTGAGTTCTTTCAAGAGCTTTAAGTCTGTTAAGCAAGGGGGTGTGGAAGGAATCGTTAGGTCTTAGAGTTGGGGTAGGTCCCTTACTGGAGGAGGGACACCATAGAGAATTTCACAGGGTGTGAGGTTACACAAAGAAATAGATTGAGTATTTCTTGCATGAAACAGTACATAAAGCAGGAGCATAGTCCAATCTTTTAGGCCGGTCTCTAAGTTTAATTTCGTTATGGTCTCTTTAATGGTTCTATTCATTCTTTCTACCTGTCCTGAACTCGGGGGTCTGTAAACACAATGTAACTTCCAATTAATCCCCAGGGTCCTTGCTAACCTCTGAGTTACCTGGGCCACGAACGCCGGTCCATTATCAGACCCTATTACTTTAGGCAGGCCGTACCTTGGAAAAATATCTTCCAGGATCTTCTTGACCACCATTTGCGCTGTTTCATTGTTTTTTCTTTTCTTTTTTTTTTTGGGGGGGGGGGAAGGCTTCAATCCATCCTGAAAATGTATCTACAAAGACTAGGAGATATTTAAGTCCATTCCTTGCTGGCTTAATTTCAGTAAAGTGCACTTCCCAGAATTGTCCTGGTCTGGTTCCTCGTAGGTGCTTTCCTGCAGGAAGCTTGGAAGGGTAATAATTAACCAATTGATGGACCCAACAGGCTTTTGTTATCCATTCAGTTGTTTCCTTTCACTGTGAGTTGGTTAATGGAAAACTCTGTTCTTGATCCTTCAGAAATGAATGCAGTTTCTTTGAACCAAGGTGAGTGATTTGATGTACATTTTCTACTGACAGAGTTAGAGCCGTGATTATAGGAGTTTTTACTGAAGGATTTAGAAATTCCACTTGGGGGCCTTCAGGGTAAAAAGTTATTTTGGCCCAGAGCTTTGTGAGCAGATCTCTGCCAATCAATGGGGCCGTGCATTCTGGGATTACTAGGAATGAGTGATGGATTTTTCCTTTCCCCTGGTCCATGATCCTGTTAGTTTTCCAAGCCCAATATTTACTGCCATTAGCCCCTTGAAATAGAGACCTTTTATTTGATAGAGGTTCAAATGGGGCCTTAAAGGCAGAATATCTTGCCCCTGTATCCACTTCAAAGTATACTGGGGTCCCCTCCACTTCAAAATTTACCCTGAGCTTGGGGAGAGGATCTGAGCCCCGACTTTCTTAGTAATCCTACAGAGTCAGAATGTCCAGCTGGCCTGGCTGTCTCTTTCTAGCGCACTCTTTAGCCCAGTGTCCTTTTTTTTAGAGTAGGCACATTGAATTGAGGCCAGGGGTGGCCTCTTGTGTGGGCCCCGGTGTCCCTTCCTGTCTCCATGTTTCTTAATTTCTGGTCTATTTGTTGTTGTGACCAGGATCTTAGTCAATGCCTTAGTCTGTCTTTTGTTTCTTTTATCCTCCCTTTGCTCCCTAGTCTTCCTCAGTTTCTCTCTTATAGTATACCTTCTTGGCTTCTCTGACTAAACCTCTCAAAGTCATATCTTGTAATCCATCTAAGCATTGTAACTGTCTTTTAATATCCAGAACAGCTTGCCCAATAAAGGCCACCATGACAGATGCCTTTTGATTCTCTCCCTGAGGATCGAAAGGATTAAATATGCTATATGCCTCCATAATTCTCTGTAGGAACATGGAGGGACATTCATCAGTCCCTTGAATAATCTCTCTTACCTTGGCCAAAATAGTTGGTCGCCTAGCGGCCACTAAGATACCCACTATTAGAGCCCGGCAATAAGAGGAAGGATGCTCATTACCTTCACAGGTTTTGGGGTCCCAGTTGGGTCGGTGCAAGGGAAAGGCGGCTTTGCATATGTTGGGAAGTTTTGTCGGTCACCCATCTGGTCCGAGAATATTTTTTTCTAGAATCCAGGAAGATTCTCTTTTGTTCCTCTGTCATGAAGAGAGTCCCTAGGAGTTGTTGGCAGTCATCCCAAGTAGGCTGGTGTGAAAACATCAATGACTCAACCACACCTGAGACCCAGGTGGGGTCCTCGGTAAAAGGGGGATTGTTATTTTTCCAGTTATTTAGGTCTGAAGAGGAGAAAGGTAAATACCGGTAGGCTTGCATTTTTCCCCCATGGTTGTCATCAATCATTGTTCCTTAGAAATGGAGAGGGAGCATCACGGGAGTTCCAGGGATTTCAATCATTCAACGCCGGCAAATTCCTTTAGCCGGGCCAGCAACCTCCAGGAAAGAAGGGGCTGTGTTTTCCACAGGGGAGTTATCTGGAGTGCGCTGGGCTCGCTTAGCTTCCTCCAATGGCGGAGAGGCTGAGACAGCAGCAGGGCAATTACTTAGAGCATGTTGGGGGTTGGGGGACGAGGGCAGGGAATAAGTAGTAGGACGAGAGTCCAGTAGAGTAAAATCTTGTGACTCAGGGAGAACAGAGGTTTAAGGAGGAGGAGAAGCAGAAGGTTTGAGAGAGCATGACGGAAAGAGTAGGAGCGGGGGCAGGGGCAAGGAAAAGCTTCACACATGGAGGAGGAGAATTGCAGAGGTCCTGCAAAGTTAAGATATATGTCTCTTGATCCTGATGTCTATGTGGCGCTGGCTGAAAGTCAATATCTCTGACTTTTTAAATTAGTGGGAAGTAGAAAGATCCTTCTAGGGGCCATCTGAATCCAAAGGTGGGCCATTCTGAGGCACAGAGAGTCTGCCAGGTCCAGCGTTTAACTGAAAAAGAAAGATTCTGAGCCCTTAAGCGGACTTTGGTGCAATGATCAAGGGTCAGCAAAAGAGCCATTGAAGTGCTCTATCCCATAATGAAAGATAAACAATCAGTAAAAGCAAGGACACACGACACAGACAATACAATACAATAAAGACAGGCAATGGACGTCCAACACTGAGACCAGGACTGAGTAGCCGGCAAAACCCGATGGGCTGGCAATACCGAATCTGAAACAAAATATCACTGAGTCGAGGAGACTATTGTTCCTCGATTTCCCGAGTCCTCTGGGGAGTCCCCCAGTGACGTGGCCTGTGGCTCTATGACATGTCTCTCAGCCACCGTTGGAGAGAGCTCACATTCTTCATCAACAGCCATTTGCCAAGCCCTAACCTGAAACCTGAAACTAGAAAGAGGCACCTTACATACCCCGAGAGGAGCCCGTTGGGGTCTCTCATCTGCCGCTGCTGGATCTCAGTGGAACCTCCATATGTAAAGGTCGGGCGAGCGTCCGGGGAAGAAACCACCAAGAGACTGTCTCATGCAAAAGCAAAGGGTTTATTATGGTTCCAGCATGCTGGGGCTCAGAGTTCACTTGAATAGAGCAGAGAGCCCTGAGAACAGCTTAAGCAGAGCTTATATACTTTCCTTGGAGAGGGCAGGGCAGGATGTTTATTGATGGGTCCGGGCGAGTGAGCTGTTTGTGGGCAACCGGGTGAGGAATTACTTTCTGCAGTTTGGCAGCTGAGGACAGCACATTCTGGGAACAAGACTAGCAAACATTTCTCAAGATTTCAACAGTGTTTTATTAAGCATACAGAAAACAGGAAGTGATAAGTACCTATTTTATTAACCTTTCACTACGGACTACACTTTGCCAGATTTCCTAATGTCTCTATTGATATCTGCTTTCCTACATATTTTCCCCAGTTCATCATTGTGACTGACTCTTCACATGTGGTGACATTTACATTCACTCTATACCCGAAACCCTATAGCTAAAGAACTTTTGGTCCAAATCCTATGCTCACTCTCCTTTCTAAACCTACCGACTATCTTCCTAATCCTACTGATTATCCCTTTTTGACTGGAAGTTCTCTTTGACAATCAATCATCCAAAATACACGGACCTTTGCCATTGTATATTGATGTATCTGAGACATCTGTGCAGAAAATAAGTCAAAGCTCAGTATCACAATCAAGGTCCCAATGCTCTTCTGGGCTTCAAATCTTACCTAGATTTCTGTTTTCATACTTAATTTTCACCTATATATTCTTGTAAATATCGCAGGTTTTCAATACCATTATTCATCCAGCAGAATGATTCCTAATGCAAATTGAACCTGTTATTAACCCTAACCATACACTGTTCCCTCAATCTAACTTTACAGAAGAGCAGGGACAGAGTAGGTCTTACAATACAGGAATGTAGGGGAACTTCCTATTGCTAAGAAACTCAAAGGTAGATGCAAAAATGATCCCTGGAGAAGTTGTAGGCAGCTATGAAGGAACTGAGTGAGCAAAAGTCATCTTCTCTTGCAAACAACCTGGTCAGGATGAAGGGATATGTCTGAATCATCCTCTCTCTTCTTAATGTAGAGAAGAAGGACCAAACCAGGCTGTTTGGAGAGCTGTTCCCGGTTGCCTATGGTTAATATACCATTCTAACTTGTGAAACTGTCACAGAAAGTAGGGACAGCCTTCATTTCAGGGGACCCTTGTAAGCAACTGTTAGGACAAAGTGGTTGCCAAGGGTGTGAGCTCATTCAGTTCCTGAAGAAAGTGACCTCAGACCTCACCTCACATCCTTGGTGATAGAACTCTCTGAACTTGGAATCAAGGAAGCCAGGCACCCAAATCCCATTCCAGTCCCAGTAGCAGTGGTCTCACTTCTTTGGATTTACCAAGGACAGAATCAGTCTTTGTTGGTACCTACTGATATGAGGATGGCCAAAAGCCAGGAAAGCTCTGAAGAGTGGCCTTTCGTGAGAAAGCAGGTAGTGGATCACCGCTGCCTCCTGACAACTTTACAGAGTTGGCCAAGGAAACCAGATCTGAAACAGGGCAGGCAATTTCAGGGGAACATAGTATGGCCCAATAGTCAGAGGACACTCCGGATAGTCAGAGACCTACTTGGGGGAAGAAGGTGCTTTGTGGGTGTGGGTGTGTGTTTGTGCTTTTGTCTCATGTTCTCAGAATAGGTAGGAATGGCGGTTTGTTTGGTTTGGAGTGAACTGTTTCTAATAAGTGATTTGATAAGGCAAGTGTTTCTATGTCTGTGTATCCCATTGGGTCCGTGGTTGTAAACATTAGAAAAGAGAATGCATGAATGGATGTGTCCTGTCTGGTAGAAAGCTTCCCAGCATTCATCCAGCCGAATATATGAATGCACTGTGGCTTCCCTTATCGATGGGCAACACCTGCTATTTTCCTAAGGTCTGGTTTTATTTTTGAATTCTGGCCACTCTCCAGAATAGGCTCATGGTTTTGTGTCCAAGCGAAGTACCACCTTCAAGCTCTGTCACATGGCCATGTACTGGATAGCTGAAGGGAATGGCGAGCAACTAAGAAAACTCAGATATCAGTGTGACCAGTAAAGTCTCAGTGGAAAAACCGTGCTTTGGGCCTTTTGCTTACCTTTTGTTCTATTTCCCTGTATTTCAGGAATTTCTTTGCCTCAGGCCACCCCTTTGTGAAGCTGGAAGAAAACATTTTTCAAATGGAAATGAATGTGCCTCACCTGTGGCTCTTTGCCTAATTGCTTTAGAAAGGGGTGTGTCTGAATCAGCCTCTTGGCCCTGTGTGAGGCTTTGGCTTAGATTCTTAGCACCTGATCAATATAAAGAAAGATCCCATGTGTGAATTCAAAACCGAAATGCCCAAAAGAGGAGTCATTGAGCATAACGTCTCTTGCCTTCCACTGTAAGGTTCCTGACCTCCATCAAGTGAGAATAGGGATCCTTTGGGTCAAATGATTTCTTCAAAGCCCTGCACATGCTAACCCAGAGGTGCTTGTGTTTTCTCATGACTCCAATTCACATAAAGATTCTAAACCCCACTGTCAGTAGGCCTCAAATTGGAGAAGCAGAGCAGTATTACGGCAGGCCTATTTGATCACTCCTGGGTCACAGGAAGGGTGTCCAGGCCACCCTGACATTAGGAAAATAAGGGGCAAGGAAGCCTATTTTGGCACTGTCTTGGGCTGTGTCCTTCATGGAAACTTCCAGGCAGAGGTTAAGATGAGTGTCTATATGCAATAAGATGAGGGTCATGTGGGAATGTTTTGGTTTAATTTTGGTCATTTGTGTTGGGGTTGGAAGAGATGAGTAGGTCAACCAGGACTTGAAATCTGGTCTGATTCCCCTTAGAGACTGAGTTATGGAACTGAACTCAGAGAAGTATTGGCATGAATTGTATTGAGTTTTTAGGAGGCCACACATGAGACTCGCCCTTGGAAACTGAGACCTAGGCCGAGGGTGGCTTTCCACAGAGCACTGGGAATCTCACCCAGGATATCACAAGATTTTATTCTGAAAGACTTGGCAGCCAGTCAAAACACACATAGACCTCACACTGTAGACCTCAATGGGCCTGGCTTCATGTGACCTTTTGGCTACTCTTTGGGAAGACTTGCCTGTGAGTGTCCTCCAGAGATTTCATTGAAATGAGCTTCCTCACAATTTAATGGTTCCTAAATGAATTGAAACCTACAGTGCCTCCAACTTCCACCTTGAAAAATGGCTAGATAAATACCATGAAATTTTTGAAATTCCTATGACCAGGTGGCACTGGAGAACCTTTGTATGCCCTGTTGCTGATCATGAGTGTACCAGAAAGTGCCCTAATTGACTGAGTTTCATTAAATTGGTGTAGAACAGAGATGCCAGTAAGTTGAATACTCCTCAATTGTAGGCGCAAGCTGTGGTGTGCAGGTTTGTGATAAAACATCCGTGGTGGGGCCATGTGGATCTGCCATTGCTTCCAAATGGCATGTGACTGACGTGGTGCAGCCAGGACAATCTATGTGGGCTAGAAGCCTGGTTGGTGCATTCTCCTGCAGACCATGACCCACTACACATGACAGTACTCCCTCCAGCCCTGTGTCCAAGTTCAACTCCTTGTATTTCGTGAAGAAAATACCAAACTCCCAGTGCAGCAGCAAGAAACACCACGAAAAGTGGAGAATGACCAAATGCCCTCACAGTCCACACGGGGAGACTCTTAGACCCCAGTGGTCACAGTTTACCTACAAAGAGATAATTCAGTACTGTAGCCTAGTGTTCATTGGAAAATAAGAAACCACGTCCTCCAGGTCACATAGATGTAGACCCAGCTCTGATGGTCTCACTAGAAAGAAAGCTAAAGCTCCTGACAACAACATATATTTTGAGTTCCCAACCTCAGAGGCAGTTTCTCAAGAAGTCTTTAGGCCAGCAGAGCTCCAAGTTTGTGGAGTGTTTACCTTGTCCCTTACATTTGGAAACTCCTCTACCACATCCAAGGTTGTGAACTCCTTTGCATTTTCCATTCCAGATATATATTCACAGATTTTCTAACTCTTCTCCTCTAATTGTGTCTTATTTGGGGCGAAGGTAATGTGAAGCCATTGTTCTGGATGAGAGTGGGTAATTTATTGTGTAGCCCATATTTGCATACACATTGGATTCATTTTCCTTTTTTCCATTCAAAATACTGAATCCCTGACACTAACCCATACCCTACTAGACTCTGACTACTAATCCTACTATGATGGAGAATAATAACACAAACAGAATAGAAATACAAGCCGTTCAGAGGAGGCATGGTGTATAGTTGGACTTGCCTTTTGCATGATAAAGCGTAGGTGTTATATGTCTAGTCCATTTTTCATTGAAATAGTTCTCTATGTGTTTTTTTTCCTTTAATTTTTATTGTTGGTTGTTCAAAATTTACCTATTTCTTGACATATCATATTTCACACTTTGATTCAAGTGGGTTATGAACTCCCATTTTTACTCCGTATACAGGTTTCAGCATCACATCTGTTACACATCCACTGTTTTACGTATTGCAATACTAGTGTCTGTTGTAGTCTGCTGTCTTTCCTATCCTCTACTATCCCCCATCCCCTCTTCTCCCATCTTCTCTCTCTACCCCATCTACTGTAATTCATTTCTCCCCCTTGGTTTTTTCCCCCCTTTTCCCTCACTTCCTCTTGTATGTAATTTTGTATAACCATGAGGGTCTCCTTCCATTTCCATGCAATTTCCCTTCTCTTTCCTTTTCTCTTCTACCTGTCACCGCTGTTTAATCTTAATCTTCTTCTCATGCTCTTCCTCCCAAATCTGTTCTTAGTTACTCTCCTTATATCAAAGAAAACTATTGGCATTTGTTTTTTTAGGGATTGGCTAGCTTCACTTAGCATAATCTGTTCTAATGCCATCTACTTCCCTGCAAATTCTATGATTTTAACATTTTTTAATGCAGAGTATTACTCCATTGTGTATAAATGCCACATTTTTTTCCATTAATCTATTGAAGGGCATCTAGGTTGGTTCCACACTCTTGCTATTTTGAATTGTGCTGTTATGAACATCAATGTAGCAGTGTCCCTGCAGCATGCACATTTTAGGTCTTAGGGAATAGACCGAGAAGGGGAATAGCTGGGTCAAATGGTGGTTCCATTCCTAGCTTCCAAGAAATCTCCATACTTCTTTCCAAATTGGCTGCACCAATTTGCAGTCCCACCAGCAATGTACAGGTGTACCCTTTTCCCCACATCCTCGCCAGCACTTGTTGTTTGACTTCATAATGGCTGCCAATCATACTGGAGTGAGATGGTATCTTAGGGAGGGTTTGTTTTCCATTTTTCTGACTGCAAGAGATGGTGAGCATTTTCTCATGTACTTATTGATTGATTGTATGTCCTCATCTGAGAAGTGTCTGTTCAGGTCCTTGGACCATTTGTTGATTGGGTTATTCGTCTTCTTATTGTTTAATTTTTTGAGTTCTTTGTATACTCTGGATATTAGGGCTCTATCTGAAGTGTGAGGAGTAAAGATTTGTTCCCAGGATGTAGACTACTCATTTACCTCTCTTATTGTTTCTTTTGATGAGAAAAAACTTTTTAGTTTGAGTAAGTCCCATTTGTTGATTCTAGGTATTAACTCGTGTGCTAATGGTGTCCTATTGAGGAATTTGGAGCCCAACCCCACAGTATGTAGATCATAGCCAACTTTTTCTTGTATCAGATGCCGTGTCTCTGATTTGATATCAAGCTCCTTGATCCATTTTGAGTTAACTTTTGTGCATGGCGAGAGAAATGGATTCAGTTTCATTTTGTTGCATATGAATTTCCAGTTTTCCCAGAACCATTTGTTGAAGATGCTATCCTTCCTCCATTGCATGCTTTTAGACCCGATTGGCATTGCATTTAACATATAGAGAACTTTTGGTTATATTGCCATTTTGATGATGTTAGTTCTGCCTATCCATGAACATAGTATATTTTTCCATCTTCTAAGATCTTCTTCTATTTCTCTCTTTAGGGTTCTGTAGTTTTCATTTTATAAGTCTTTCACCCTTTTTGTTAGGTTGATTCCCAAGTATTTTTTTGTGTGTGTGTGGATATTTTGAATGGAGTTGTTGTCCTCATTTCTATTTCAGAGGATTTGTTGCGATATACAGGAATGCCTTTGATTTATGCATATTGATTTTATATCCTGCCACTTTGGTGAATTCATTTATTATCTCTAATAGTTTCTTTGTATATCTTGCTGGGTCTGCTAAGTATAGAATCATGTCATCTGCAAATAGTGATAATTTACGTTCTTCTTTTCCTATTTTTATGCCTTTGATTTCTTTAATCTCTCTAATTGCTCTGGCCAGTGTTTCGAGAACTATGTTGAACAGAAGTAGTGAGAGAGGGCATCCCTATCTTCTTCCAGATTTTAGAGGGAATACCTTCAATTTTTCTCCATTCAGAATGATGCTAGCCTGAGACTTAGCATAGATTGCTTTTACATTATTGAGGTATGTTCCTGTTATCCCTAGTTTTTCCAGAGTTTTGAACATAAAGGGATGCTGAACATTGTCAAATGCTTTTTCTGCATCTATCGAGATGATCAAATGGTTCTTATTTTTAAGTCTATTTATGTGATGAATAACATTTATTGATTTCTGTATAATGAAGCAGCCTTGCATCCCAGAGATGAATCCTACTTGATCATGGTGCACAATTTTTTTAATATGTTTTTGTATCCAATTCGCCACAATTTTATTGAGGATTTTTGCATTTTTCCTGAAATAGCTTGAAAAGTATTGGTATTAGTTCCTCTTTAAAGGTTTTGTAAAACTCTGCTGTATACCCATCCGGTCCTGGGCTTTTCTTAGTTGGTAGTCTTTTGATGGTTTATTCTATTTCCTCAATTGTTATGGGTTTGTTTAGGTTGCCTATATCCTCCTGACTAAATCTGGGCAGATTATATGACTGAGAAATTTATCGATGCCTTCACTATCTTCTATTTTATTGAAAAATAAGAATTCAAAATAATTTCGGATTATCTTCTGTATTTCTGAACTATCTGTTGTGATACTGAGTTCTCCCTCTTCTTTTCTTTGTTAGCTTGGCTAAGGGTCTGTCGTTTTGATTTATTTTTTCAAAGAACCATCTTTAAGTTTTGTCAATTTTTTCAATTGTTTCTTTTGTTTCGATTTCATTAATTTCAGCTCTAATTTTAATTATTTCTTGCCTTCTACTTAGTTTGCTGTTGTTTTGCTCTTCTTTTTCTAGGATTCTGAGATGAAGTATGAGATCATTTATTTGTCGTTTTTTTTTTTTTCCTTTTTTTAAGGAATAAAATCTAAGCAATGAATTTTGTTCTTAGAACTGCTTTCAATGTGTCCCATAGATTCCGATATGTTATGTCTGTGTTTTCATTTATCTCTAAGAATTTTTTAATTTCCTCCTTGGTGTCTTCTATAACCCATTGATCATTCAGTAACTTATTTTTCATTCTCCAAGTGATACATGATTTTTCCTTCTTTCTTTTATTGTTGATTTTCAGTTTCATTTCATTATGATCAGATAAGATGCCTGGTATTATATCTACACCTTTATATTGTCTAAGAGTTGCTCTGTGACATAATATATGATTTATTTTTTGAGAAGTATCCATGTGCTGCTGAGAAAAAAGTGTAGCTGCTTGATGTTGGGTGGTATATTCTATATATATCATAAGTCTGGGTTATTAATTGTGTTATTGAGTTCTATAGTTTCATTATTCAACTTTTGTTTGGAAGATCAGTCCAGTAGTGAGAGAGGTGTGTTTGAGTCTCCCATGAGTATTGTATGGTGGTCTATTAGACTCTTGAACTTGAGAAGAATTTGTTTAATGAACATAGCTGCACCAATGTTTGGGGCATATATATTTATGATTGTTATGTCTTGTTGGTGTATGGTTTCCTTGAGAAGTATATAGTGTTGCTCTTTATCCCTTTTGATTAACTTTAGCTTGAAATCTATTTTATTTGATATGAGTATGGACACTTCTGCTTGTTTCCGAAGTCCATATGGGTGATATGATTTTTCCCAACTTTTCACCTTCAGTCTATGTATATCTTTTCCTAACAAATGTGTCTCCAGTAGGCAGCATACTGTTGGGTCTTGTTTTGTGATCCATTCCACTAGCCTGTGTCTCTTAATTGGTGAGTTTAAGCCATTAACATTTAGGGTTATTATTGAGATATGGGTTGTTCTTCCAGCCATATTTGTATATTTATGTTACTAAACATGGTTTTTTTCCTCCTTGATTATTTTCCTCCCTTTACTGTCCTACCTCCCACTGTTGGTTTTCATTGTTATTTTCCATTTCCTCTTCCTGTAGTGTCTTGCCAAGGATGTTTTGAAGAAATCGTTTTCTAGCTGCAAATTCTTTTAACTTTTGTTATCGTGGAAAGTTTTAATTTCATCTTCTATCCTGAAGCTTAATTTCGCTAGATACACAATTCTTGGATGGAGCCCTTTTACTTTCAGTGTTTGAAAAATGTTATTGCAGGATCTTCTAGCTTTCAGAGTCTGTGTTGAAAGATCAGCTGTTATCCTGATTGGTTTACCACTAAATATAATCTGCTTCCTTTATCTTGTAGCTTTTAAAATTCTCTCCTTTTTTTTGTATGTTGGGCATCTTCGTTATAATATGTCTAGGTGTGGATCTCTTATAATTTTGCACATTTGGCATCCTGTAAGCTTCTAGGATTTGCGATTCTGTCTCATTCTACAAGTCTGGGAAGTTTTCTCTTTTATTTCATTGAATATATTGCTCATTCCTTTTGTTTGGACCTCTATACCTTCCTGTATCCCAATGACTCTTAAGTTTGGTCTTTATATGTTATCCCATATTTCTTGGATGTTCTGCTCATGGTTTCTTAAAAGTCTTCCTGAGCTGTCTGTGTTCTTTTCAAGTTGAAATAATTTGTCTTCATTGTCTGATGTTCTATCTTCTAAGTGTTCTACTCTGCTGTTAGTATTCTCAATTGAGTTTTTAAGTTGGTTTATTGATTCCTGCATTCCTAGGATATCTGTTTGTTTGATTTTATAATCTTTATCTCCCTGCATAGTTGATATTATGCTTCTTGGATTTTTTTATGTAATTCATTATCAAGGTGATCTTTCATTGTCTGATTTTGCTCTCTAATGTCTTCCTTGAGACGCCAGATCATCTGAAGCATGTATATCCTGAGTTCTTTATCTGACATTCCATCTGCTGCAGATATTACCTCTTCTAAAGTTGACTTTACCTGCATTGCTTATGGTCCTTTCTTTCCTTGTCTTTTCATTCTGTTCATGTTTCTTTCTGCTTGGTGAAACTGTTGTGTTATTGAATTTTTCCCCTATATATTTTTATTGCTTGTATAGTTTCAAAGTCTCTCTCGCAGGCACGGGTGGTGGCTCTGCCCCTCCTACAATTGGGACAATGTGCCTACCACACCAGCAGGCTGCTGGGCCTGTTCTGTCAGTCGGTAGCTGGTCCGCCTACCTTGAAGGTGCGAGCAGCAGCTCTGCCCCTCTGCAGGCACTGGGCCTGTTCTGCCAGTGGATCGCAAGTCGGGCTACTTTGCAGGCGTGGGCGGCAGCTTTGACCATCTGCGGGCCACTGGGTCTGTTTTGTCTGTCTACCTTGCAGGCGCGTGTGCCTGCTCTGCCCCTCCCCCAACTGGGACGATGTGTCTACCATGCTGGCGGGCCATAGGCCTGGTCTGTCGGTGGTCGCAGGTCCACCTACCTTGCAGGCGCGGAGGGCGTCTCTGCCCCTCCGCAGATTGCTGGGCCTGTCCTGCTGTGGGTCACAGGTCTGCCTACCTTGCAGGCCCGGCGGCATTGCCCCTCCCCCAACCAGGGCGAGGTGTCTTCCACGATGGCGGGCCACTGGTCCTGTTCAGCCGGTGGGTCGCAGGTCCGCCTACCTTGAAGGAGCGATTGGCAGATCTGCCCCTCCCTCTCTCAATGTGTTTTTAAAGTTGACAAATATGTGAATTCCTGTCTCCCTTTCTCTGTAGCATATTCAGCACATATATTTTTATATGCACATATAGAATCCTACCTGGTATCACACGTACATTTTTGTGAGGCTGCTGACTTGGCAGATACAAATTATGAGAAGAGATCACTCCTCCTAAACGCTGTTGGAACTGAAAATTTAAGCTATTGGTGAGCTTCCTAGTTGAACAATATTACACATAAATCCACGCTCAGTAAAATGAAGATTTTTGGATCTGTGGATGATATATATTTCATGAAGAATTTCAATTGGCATATGTATTGCTACTTTTTAATGTCTGTTTTGTGTGTGTGTGTGTGTGTGTGTGTATATATATATATATATATATATATATATATATATATACACACTCTCCATGTATTTCAAAATATGAAATAGATGTGTCTTATGTACAGTCCCAAAATTCATTCATGTTCATGTATGTGGAGTTATAATCAAATTTTCACTAGATTATTCTCAGAAATATTCATCTACCTGAAATACATATTTGTTTCTTAGGTCTGAAAACTAACTTCAGTGAATGGTGCATTCAAATCCTAATATTTCTAAATTAACTGACTCAGTTTAACATCAATGCAAGAAGATTCCTATGGGACATGATGTTTATTTTGACGTTCATTTTTACTCAACACTGGCACATTACTACTCCTTCAGTTAATGCACATCATAGGATATATATTTCATCTACAAGTTCGCAAATTTATAGGCATTTATTTCACTTTCAGTCACTTCCTGCTTCAGAACACATGTATTTCTCCAGGTTTCTTGACTGGTCTTTTTATGAGACTTTTTTCCAAACAAATTATTTTCAATTTCCATAATCAATTTGAAGCAAAACTCACACACTCTTCATGATAAACCATAATCCTCATATTACCATTAGATGTAAAACGGGTTGGAATGAATGGTTGTATATCAATATAAGATTTCCTGTATATTTTTACATTTCAATTCAATCCATTATTTAACGTTGGAACCAGTTATATTATTTATTCACAGTATGGTCTATACATGCATATTCTCCATATTCAAAGACAAAGAGTACACCTGTTTGTACCCCGAATACTAATTTATACTTCTTCAAAATATTGCTCCCAGAAATGGTGGAAGAAATACTCAGGTCACCTTATCTACATATACATTGTATCACAGTAATATTCTGGACACAAAAAGCAAAAGTCACACTTATGATTGTACCAAAGCCTAAATGGAAACTGAACATGAATTACTAAAAACATCCAGGTCCAGGTTGCCTAATAGTCTCAAATATCAATCCTATTGGTGACTACGTACTTGTTTCTTCCTAAGATTATATATTCAACCTAAATGCAGTTAATAATGTCTAATCCTATTACTCACTTTATACTTTGCCTGATTTCCTAATGTCTCTATTGATGTCTGCTTTCCTAAATATTTTCCCCAGTTCACCATGTGAGTGACTCTTCACATGTGATGTTATTTACTTTCACTCTCTAACCGAAACCCTATTGATAAAGAATTTTTGGTCCAAATCCTGTACTCACTCTTCTTCTGAAAGCTACTGACTATCTTCCTAATCTTACTGAGTTTCCCTGTTTGAGTGGAAGTTCTCTTTTCCATTCAATCATCCAAGGGACAAGGTCCTATGCCATTGATTATTGATTTATCTGAGACATATATGCGGAACATAATTCAAAGCTAAGTATCACAATCAACAGCTCAATGTCCTTCTGAGCTTCAAATCTTACCTAGATTTCTGTTTTCATACTTATATTTTATCTCTATGTTTCAATAAATGTCACAGGTTCCCAATACCATTATTCATCTAGCAGAATGATTCCTAACCCAAATCAAACATGTTATTAAACCCTAAACATACACTGTTCCCACAATCTCACTTAACAAAAGACCAGGGACAGTGTTGGTCTTACAATACAGGAATGTAGGGGATCTTCCATATGCTGAAAACCTAAAAGGTCCATGCAGATGTGATTCCTGGAGAAGAAATAAACAGCTATGAAGGACCTTAAAGAGAAAAACTCATCTTCCATTGCAAACAACCTGGTCAGGGTGAAGGGTTGTATCTTAATGAGCCTCTCTGTTCTCAATGTAGAGAAAATGGACCATACCAGGCCTGTGTGAAGAGCTGTTCCTGGGTGCCTATGGTTGATTCACCATTCTAACTTGTGAAAGTGTCACAGGAAGTAGGGGCAGCCTCTATCTCATGAGACCCTTGGAAGCAACTGTTAGGACAAAGTGATTGCCAAGGCAGTGTCCTCATTCACTACCTGAAGTAAGTGATCTCACCTCTCTTCCTTGGTTATGGAACTCTCTGCTTGTGATGCAGAAGCCAGGCAACCAGAGCCAGTCCCAGTCCCAGTCCAAGTCCCAGTGAGGTCACTTGTTTGGATTTACCAAGGACAGAGTCAGTGTTTCCTGGAACCTACTGATGTGAGGATGGCCAAATGCCAGGAGAGCTTTGTAGAGGGGCCTTTCTTGAGAAAAAGGTACTTGCCCACTTCTGGCTCCTGACAACGTCACAGATTTGGCCAAGGAGACCATATCTGAGACAGGACAGTCCATTTGGGGGAACATAGTATGGCCTACCAGTCAAACGACACTCAGGATAGTCACAGAATTACTTGGGGGAAGGAGGTGTCTTTGTGGGTGTGGGAGTGAGTTTGTGGTTTTTCTCATGTTCTGAGAATGAGTAGGAAAGGCAGTATGTTGGGTTTGGAGTGGACTGTGTCTAGTAATTCCTTTGACAATGCGAGTTTCTATGTCTGTGTAACTCTCTGTGTCCGTGGTTGTATTCATTAGAAAAGAGAATTCATCTATGGATGTGTCCTGTCTAGTAGAAAGAATTCCAGCATTTATCCTGCCTAATTTATGAATGGACTGTGACTTCCCTTATCAATGGGCAACACGTACTATCTTCCTAAGTTCCTGTTTTCTTTCTGAATCTGGCCACTCTCCAGAGTAGGCTCATGGTTTTTTGTCCAAGTTATGTACCACCTCCAACCTCTGTGACATGGCCATGTATTCTATAGCTGAAAGGAAAGGGAGCATCTCAGAAAACTCAGATATCAGTGTGACAAGGAAAGTCTCAGTCGAGAAAACCTGCTTTGGGCCTTTTGCATCCCTATTCCTCTGTTGCCCTGAATGTCAGGAAGGTCTTTGCCTCAGGCCACCCCTTTGTGAATCCTGAAGAAAACAGTTTTCAAATGGAAATGAATGGGCATCACCTGTGGCTGTTTGCTAAAATGCTTTGAGAGATATGTGTGTGAATCAGCCTCTTGGCCGTGTGTGAGGCTGTGTCTTAGATATTCAGCGCCTAATGGATCTTAAGAAAGATCCCATGTGTGCATCCAAAACCAAAATTTCTAAAAAATCAGTCATTTTAGATGAAGTTTATTGCCTTTCTCTGTTAGGTTCCTGACCTCCATCAAGTGAATTTGGGGATCCTTTGAATTAATCGAGTTTTTCAAAGCCCTGCAGAGGCTAGCCCATAGGTGCTTGGGTTTTCTAATGAATTTAAATCACATAATGAATCTATACCTGACAGTCAGTAGGCCTCAAATTGGAGAAGCAGAGCAGTATTAGTGGCAGGCCTATTAAATCACTCCTTGTTTACAGGAAGGGTGTCCAGGTCACACTGACTTTAGGCAAATGAGGGCAAGGGAGATTATTTCAGACTCTGTCTTGTGCTTTACCCCTCATGGAAACCTCCAGCCAGAGGTAATGATGAGTGTCTATATGGAAGAAGATGAGGGCAATGTGGGAGTGTTTTGGATTTAATTGTGGTCATTTATTTGGCTGTTGGAAGAGAAGACTGGGTCCACCTGGGCTTTAACTCGGGTTTGATTCATCTTAGAGACTGAGTTCTGGAACTGACCTCAGAGAAGTATTGACATGAATTGTGTTGGGATTTTAGGAGGCCACGCATTAGAGTTGCCCTTGGAAACTGAGATCTAGGCCCAGGGTGGCTTTCCACAAAGCACTGAGAATGTCAGCCAGCATATAACCTGATTTTATTCTGAAAGACTTGGCAGGCATATTTGAGAGTCAAAACACCCATGGACCTAACATTGTAGACCTCAATGGGCCTGGCCTCATGTGACCTTTAGGCCACTCTTTGGGAAGCCTTGCCTGTGAGAGTTCTCCAGATCTTTCATTGAAATGAGCTTCCACAACATTTAATGGTTCATGAATGAATTGAAACCCACTGTGGCTCCAAATTCATATTTGAAAAATGGCTAGATAAATACCATGAATTTTTTAAAATTCCCATGACCAGGTGGCACTGGAGAACAGTTAGATCTCCTGATGCTCATCATAAGTGTACCAGACTGGGCCTTGATTTACTGGGTTTCATGAAAATGGCATAGAACAGAGATGCCAGTAAGTTGGAACCTTCTGAGTAGTGCGCCTTGACCAGGTGTGGGCAGGTGTGTGACAAAACATCTGTGGTGGGGCCATGTGGATCTGCCATTGGCTTCCAAATAGCATGTGATTGACTTGCAGCAGCCAGCAGACCCATTTATGTAAAGGCACTTTGTTGTATAGAGAGGTTTCAGGGCAATGTTAAGAATTAGGTTGCAATGGAAAAGGGGGCATTGTAGCAAGCAATGAGTTATAGAAGCCTGGATGGTGCATTCTCCTGCAGACTCTAACCCACCACAAGTGACAGAACTCCCTGCAGCACTGTGTCCCAGTTGAACTCCTTGTTTTTTTGAAGCAAATATCAAACTCACTGTGCAGCAGCAAGAAACACCACGAAAAGTGGAGGATGACCAAATGGCTTCACAGCGACACGGGGAGACACTAAGCCCCCAGTGGCCACAGTTTACCTACAAAGAGAGAATTCAGCACTGCTGCCTCATGTTCATTGGAAAATAAGAAAACATGTCGTCCAGGTCACATAGATGCAGACCCATCTTTGATGGTCTCACTAAAAATAAAGCTAAAACTTCTGACAACACCTTATATTTCAAGTGCCCAATCTCACATGCAGTTTCTCAAACAGTCTTTAGGCCAGAAGAGCTCCATGTTGGTGTTGTGTTTACCATATCCCTTGCTTTTGGAAACTCCTCTACCATCTCGAAGTTTGTGAACTCCTGAGCATTTTCCATTCCAGACATGTATTCACAAATTTTCTAACTCTTCTTCTCTAATTGTGTCTTACTTGGAGCGAAGGTAATGTCAAGGCATTGTTCTGGATCAGAGTGGGAAGTTTTGGGTTGCACATATTTGCACACACATTGGATACAATTTCCAATTTTCCATTCAAAATACAGAATCCCTGACACTATCCCATACCCTACTAGACTCTGACTACTAATCCTAATATGATGGAGAAAAATAACACAAACAGAATATAAATACAAGCAGTTCAAAGGAGGCATGATGTATATTTGGACTTGCCTTTTGCATGATAAAGTTTATGTGTTATTAATCTAGTCAATTTTTAATTAAATAGTTCTCCATGTGTTTTTAAAGTTCAAAATATGTGTATTACTGTCTCCCTTTCTCTGTAGCCTATTCAACATATGTATTTTTATATGCACATACCGAAAGCTACCTGGTATCACACCTACATTTTTGTGAGGTGGCTTCCTCACCAAATACAAATTGTGAGAAGAGATCACTCCTCCTAAATGCTTTTGGAACTGAATATTCAACCTATGGGTGAACTTCCTAGTTGAACAAAATTATAAGTCTATTCTTTGGTTGGCAGCTAAAATCCCTGACAAAATATGTTGATTAATTGTATTTTGGGATTCAAGTATGGTGGAAGTTTGTTGGACAACTTGATTAATGGTGATTAATGGTGGCAGCAGTTTGTACTTGATTGGCCATAGCCACTCCAGCCGTAACCGCTGCAGCAGCAGATACCGCCACGGCTGTCACTATAGCCGCTGTGATTCCAAAATCTCTGCGGACTCTAAGTAGCTCAACAATCGGGAATTTATCAGGATCCACAGTGACCGGGATTGGGACAAAAGTTGGAATTTTCATAATCACTGCTACAGTCCAGGAACCATTCCAACACTCAGATAAGAGACAGGTAGTATGAGAACAATCCAGCATCCCTGACGAGGTGGCCTCAGCCAAAAGGAATAAGAAGGGGGATTGGACACAGACCGTTGCAGGAGGCAATGTGGCATTATACAACAGAGAGTTGAATGAAACAGATGTAAGTCTATTACCTTGTTCACTTTCCCTAACAGTACCAGAAATATTAGCCAGCCAACTTTTGGCTCCTAGCAACTGAGCCAGTGCAGAAATATCGGCTGAAGCCCCCTTTTCATTGGAAATCAGCCATTGAAACCAGGACCAACCTACTCCTGTAGAGGAGCTGGCACTATTGTTAAAGTTATAAACATACCTATTAAGAGAGGGGGAAAGGGAGAAAGCTTTAGCAACTTGATGTTTCTCCCAAGAATGATCCTGACAAGGCGTAAATGTTGGGGGGAAACCAAGATTAGGGGAACAGTAAGGAGAGACCTTGAAATGAGTGGCATTATAAATACTACTAGAAAAAGGAGGCACTGGGATTAGTACCTCGGAGATAATAGCCAAGGTAGTTATGTTAAGAGCAGAGCTGCTGTTTGCGGGGGTCTCTGAGCCTGATTGCTTCCCCGAAGCTACCTTGCTCAATACAGCACTGATAATGCTTCCTGAGACCTGATTGGACCGCAATGGGTCCTCCCAGTTAGTCAAATTTTTGGTCTTAAGGCTAATGAAATTAGCGTTTCTAAGGCTGAAACAAAAAACTCCTGTAAGATTAACTTGAGATTGATTAAAAATTCTCTCCATGTCCCCTCTAGGAGAGGCACAGGGAGCAGACATCTCACATGAGGTTGAAAAAAGAGTGGGGAGGACACTAGAATTACCATGAACTGGCATCGGCATTGGCCAGGCCCGTGCCACTGCCCACCACCGCATTGGTGTGGCCTGTGCCATTGGCACCAGCACCAGAGCCAGAGCACTTAGCAGAATGAAGATCTTCATCACAGGATTGTTGTGGTATCTCTTGTTGCTGGTCCGTTGATGTCGAGACTCTTCTTGTCAAGCGTTCAGGGACCCACAACGGTTCCGTACGATCCTGGGGAAAAACACATACAGATCCTCGTGCCCATGTCAGCACGGGGTCAGGGCCGTTCCATTGGCCCGTAAGAACATCCTTCCACTTAACATAGCCAATCACAGAGGGCTGAGGGGACACATGTCTATCGGCCGCAGAGCGACCATGAATATCCAAATTCAAAAATTAATGGTAAATAGAGCTAAGGACAGGCGTTCTTTAGGAGTGTGTTCAGCTCCTATTCCCCCTTTTTGTTTTTGTAAAGTTTCCTTTAAGGTGCGATGAGCACACTCAACAATGCCTTGTCCTTGAGGATTATAAGGCAAACCATGAGTAAGTTGCACTCCCATAGTAGAACAAAAAGCTGTAAATTGTCTGCCAGTATAAGCAGTTCCATTATCAGTCTTAAGGGATGCAGGTGCACCCCATGCTGCCCATGCCTCTAAACAGTGAGTAATGACATTACGTGCCTTTTCTCCCGATAAAGCAGAAGCATGGATAATTCCAGAGCACATATCAACGGAAACATGCACATACTTAAGGTTACCAAAGTCAGGTATATGTGTCACATCCATTTGCCAAACAATCAATGGCTTTAATCCCCGTGGGTTTACTCCATAATTAGGGGGATGAAGAAATGTGACACAATGGGGACATTGCAATACTATCTGCCGAGCATCCGCTCTTGAAATGGAAAAACGCCTGCGCAGCGTTAATGCATTAACATGGAAGTTTTGGTGAAACAACTTAGCCCCCTCTAAGGAGGAAGCCAAGCATATCAATTGACCTCTAGTGGCTAAGTCCGCACAGCCATTACCTTGGGATAACGGACCAGGAAGAGAGGTGTGAGCCCTGATATGCATTGGATAAAAAGAAGCAGTGCGGTTAGAGATAAGCTGTTGAAGCTGAGTAAAGTAAACAGACACATTGTGGGCATCACTAATAGTTCCCACGGCCTCCAGGACTTTTAGTGCTTGTACCACATAGCTGGAGTCCGAAATAAGATTAAAAGGAAAAGAACACTGTTTAAAAACTTCAATAACAATTTGTAGTTCTACCCATTGTGGATTTCCAGGAGCAAATTGATGCTGGATAGGGGGAGAGTCATTAATTATGTAGGCTCCCATTCCAGACTTGGAACCATCAGTAAAAATGTTAACAGCCCCCGTGTTTGGGCATGGAAAGCTCTCCTCGAAACACCCCCACCGTACGGCGGCGGGTCCGGAGGATCATTTTTTTTTTTTCCTTCTGAGCTCCTGTTTATTTTTGTTCCCTTCTCCCATAGTTAGACTTCCTAGCTGCCGAGACAGTCTCCCGAGCTCCTCCTCCTCATCGTCCTCCTCTTCTGACCCACTTTTGCATGGGAGTGTGCGCAGTGTACTGAGATATGGATACAAGCGTTTCCTCCCCCGTTTCTCGCTCTGCACATTCCCTTCCTCCTGATATATTTCACTCCTTGCCAGAGACAATCGCCTCCTCCCCTGTTTCTCGCTCCGCACTCTGCAATCCTCCTGAAATACGTCACTGCCTGCCAGAGATAATTGTTTCCTCCCCTGTTTCTCGCTCCGCACACTCCCACCCTCCTGAAATACCTCACTGCTTGCCATTTCTGATCTTTCTTCATGTAATTGCTCTAAAACTTCTTGTCCTTTAGTAAGTGCTTCCTGACATCTGCCATCTGTGAGGCAACTATGGATCATCTTCCAAAGGGGTATCACCCCACCATCTAATATGCCCTGCTCAGAAGCAAAGTCAAGATCTGTGCCTAACTTATCCCAGCTAGGTAGAGTGAGGCTACCCGAGAACGCGAACCACGGTGCAACAATATCTGTCTTCTGTAAAAATCTCTGTAAAGTACTACGTTTCACTTCTAGGCCCTTGGAACGTAACAGGTTATCTAGGGCCAGGAGAAGCGGACTTGAAGATACGGCACCCATGACACAACAAAAGACACACAAAAAACAAAAGTGAAAGTAAGAGCGAAAGTACACAGTGCAGCTGCAATAAGATGTAATGCTCTCTCTGGCTTTACAGAGGAGCTGCCGCTTTGATAGCGGGTCCCAATTACCTAGGACTAATCTCCGCTTTGATAGCGGGTCCCAATTACCTAGGACTAATCTCCTCTTTGATAGCGGGTCCCAATTACCTAGGACTAATCTCCGCCTTGATAGCGGGTCCCAATTATCTGGGACTGATCTCCGCTTTGATAGCGGGTCCCACTTATGTAGGACTGATCTCCGCTTTGACCGCGGGTCCTACTTACCTGGGACTAACTGGTTCACCACCCCTGACTGCTGAAAGTTCTGGTTCCCGGGTTTTCAGCACCACTTGTCGCGACACCTTGCCCGCAAGGAAGACGCAACTCAGGAATCTTCTTTCAGCAGTTTATTCAGGCCTTGATTACAGTATCTTTTTGTGACCCCCCTCTCTACTGGCGAGCACCCAAGCACAGCCTAATAAAGTCTCCCACGTACCAATCTTAAGCCGCTGCGTGGATCTTTCTTATAGGGTGGCAAGGGATAGCGTGCCAACTCTCCACAAAAGAATTTGTTTATCACAGGCCACAGTGGAAGCCGGCGCCATCTTCTAATGGCGGCCACAATCTACAACAATGGCTTACCACAATAGGACATATATTTCATCAACAATTTCGCAATTTTATAGGCATTTGTTTCACTTTCAATCGCTTCCTGCTTCAGAACACATCTATTCCTCAAGGTTTCTTGACTGGTCTTTTCATGAGACTTCTTTCCAAACAAATTATTTTCGATTTCCATAATCAATTTGAAGCAAAACTCACACACTTTTCATGATAAACCAAAATCCTCATATTTCCATTAAATGTATAATGGGTTGGAATGAATGATTGTATATTAATATAAGATTTCTTATATATTTTCACATTTATTTCAATCTATTATTTCAAGTTGAAACCAGTTTTATTATTTATTCACAGTATGGTCTATTCATGCATTTCCACTGTATTCATAGACACAGGGTGCACCTTTTTGTAGCCCCAATACAAATTTATACGTCTTCAAAATATTGCTTCCAGAAATAGTGGAAGAAATACTCATGTCACCTGATCTACATATACATTTCATCACAGTAATATTCTGGACACAAAATTCAAAGGTCACAATTATGATTCTACCAAATCCTAAATAGAAAGTGAACATGGATTACTAAAATCATCCATGTCCAGGGTGCCTTATGCTCTCAAATGTCAATCCTATTGGTGACTGCATATTTGTTTCTTTCTAAGATTATATACTCAACCTCAACCCTGTTGAAAATATCTAATCCTATCACTCACTTTATACTTTGCCTGATTTCCTAATGTCTCTATTGATATCTGCATTCCTACATATTTTCCCCACTTCATCATTGTTGGAGACCCTCCACATGTGCTGTTATTGAAATTCACTCTCTAACCGAAACCCTATTGCTAAATAACTTTTGGTCCAAATCCTATACTCATTGTTCTTCTGATACTTACCGACTATCTTCCTGATCCTACTGACTATCTCTGTTTGAAGGGATGTTCTCTTCTACAATCAATCATCCAAGGTACAAGTTCCTATGCCATTGTATATCAATTTATCTGACATATCTGTGCAGAACGTAATTCAAGCTAAGTAATCCAATCAAGGACCCAATGACTTTCTGGACTTCAAATCTTACCTGGATTTCTGTTTTCATACTTATATTTCACCTATATATTCTTGTAAGTATCGCAGTTACACAATACCATTATACATCCCGTAGAATGATTCCTAACCCAAATCGAACTGGTTATTAAGCATAACCATACACTGTTCCCTCAATCTAACATTACAGAAGAGCTGGAACAGAGTTGGTCTTACAATGCACGGATGGAGGGGATCTTCCACCTACTTAGAACCTCAATGGTCCATGCAGAAATTATCCCTGGAAAACATGTAGGCAGGTATGAAGAACCTGAGAGAGCAAAGGTCATCTTCCATGGCAAACAGCCTGGTTAGGATGAAGGGTTGTGTCTGAATCAGCCTCTCTCTTCTTAATGTAGAGAAGATGGACCAAACCAAGCCTGTGTGGAGAGCTGTTCCTGGGTGGCTATGTTTGATATACCATTCTAACTTGTGAAAATGTCACAGGAATTGGGGCAGCATCCATCTCATGGGACCCTTGCAAGCAACTGTTAGAGCAAAGTGGTTGCCAAGGCAGTGACCTCATTCAGTTCCTGAAAAAAGTGACCTCCCCTCACTTCCTTTGTAATGGAACTCTCTGAACTTTGGAACCAGGAAGCTAGGCCCCCAGAGCCAGTCCCAGTCACAGTTGGCACACTTGATTGTATTTACCAAGGACAGAGTCAGTCTTTATTGGTACCAACTGATGTGAGGATGGCCAAATGCCAGGAAAGCTATGAAGATGGCTGTTTCCTGACAAAGCAGGTAGTTGTTCTGGCAAAGACACCAGATCTGAGAAAGTACAGGCCATTTCGGGGGAACATAGTATGGCCCACCAGTCAGAGGAAACTCCGGATAATCAAAGACCTACTTCTGGGAAGGAGGTGCTTTGTGGGTGTGGGCGTGAGTTTGTGGTTTTGTCACATGTTCTGAGAATAGGTAGGAATAGTGGATTGTTTGTTTTTGAGTGGATTGTTTCTAGAAGGTCGTTTGACACTGCGAGGATTTCAAAAAGTGTATCCCACAGTGTCCGTGGTTGTTGACATTTGAAAAGAGAATGCATCAATGGAAGTGTCCTGTCTAGTAGAAAGCTTCCCAGCATTCATCCTGTGCAATTGATGAATGTACTGCAGCTTGCCTTATGAATGGACAACACCTACTATCTTCCTAAGCTCCAGTTTTCTTCCTGAATTCTGGCCACTCTCCAGAATAGTCTCATGATTTGGTGTCCAAGATATGTACCGCCTCCAAGATTTGTTACATGGCCATGTACTGGATAGCTGAAGGCAATGGGAGCATCTCAGAAAACTCAGATATCAGTGTGACCAGTAAAGTCTCAGTGGAGAAACCCTGCTTTGGGCCTTTTGCTAACCTATTGTTCTGTTGCCCTGAATGTCAGGAATTTCTTTGCCTCAGGCAACCCCTTTGTAAATCCTGAAGAAAACAGTTTTCAAATGAAAATGAATGGGCATCACCTGTGGCTGTTTGCTTAATTGCTTAAAAAGGGATGTGTCTGAATCAGCCCTTTGGCCCTATGTGAGGCTGGGGCTTAGATTCTCGGCACCTGATGGATCTACAGAAAGATCCCATCTGTGAATCCAAAACCAAAATGGCCAAAAGAGCAGTCAATGTGGATGAAGTCTCTTGCCTTCCTCTGTAAGTCCTGACCTCTATCAAGTGAGAATAGATATCATTTGGGTCAAATGAGTTCTTCAAAGCCCTGCAGAGGCTAATGCATAGGTGCTTGGATTTTCTCATTACTCCAATTCACACAAAGGAATTTATACTCAACAATCAGTAAGAGTCAAAATGGAGAAGCAGAGCAGTATTAAGGGCAGGCCTATTTGATCACTCCTGGTTCACAGGAAGGGTGTCCAGGCCAACCTGACTTTAGGCAATTGAGGGGTAAGTGAGCTTATTTTGGACACCGTCTTGGGCTGCCCCCCTCATGGAAACCTGCAGCAAGAGGTTATGATGAGTTTCTCTATGGCAGAAGATGAGGGTCATGTGGGAGTGTTTTGGTTTCAATTGTGGTCATTTGTGTGGCAGTGGAATAGGCCACTAATGAGATTCGCCCTTGTAAACTGAGATCTAGCCAACTCCTTGGGAAAAATTGCCTGTGAGAGTTCTCCAGAGCTTTTATTGAAATGAGATTCCTCACCATTTAATGGTTCCTGAATGAATTGAAACCCACAGTGCTTCCAACTTCATCATTGAAAAGTGGCTACATAAATACCATGAAATTTTTGCCATTCCAATGACCAGGTGGCACTGGAGAACCTTTCATGTCCTTTTGCTCATCATGAGTGTACCAGACAGTGCCTTGATTGTCTGGGTTTCATGAAAATGATGTAGAATAGAAATGCCAGTAACTTGTAGCCTACTGAATAGTGGGCCTAGAGTGGTGGTGTGCAGGTGTGTGATAAAACATCTCTTGTGGGGCCATGTGGATCTGACATTGCTTCGAAAGGGCTTGAGACAGACATGGTGCATCCAGCAGAAACTTATATGTCTGAAACCTCTCCATGTAAAGGCATCTTTTTATATGCAGATTTTCAGGGCAATGTTCAGAATCAGGTTGCTATGGTCAAGGGGGCAATCTATGTGGGATAGAATCCTGGTTGGTGAATTCTCCTGCAGACTCTGACCCACCACACATGACAGAACTCCCTTCAGCACTGGGTCTCAGTTGAACTCGTTTTATTTAGTGAAACAAATACCAAACTCCCAGTGCAGCGGCAAGAAACACCATGAAATGTGGAGGATGATCAAATGGCTTCACAGTCCACACAGGAGACACTTAGCCTTAAGTGGCCACAGTTTACCTACAAAGAGTGAATTCAGCACTGCCTCCTTATGTCTTTTGGAAAATAAGAAACCATGTCCTCCAGGTTACATAGATGCAGACACAGCTTTGATGCTTTCACTAGAAATGAAGCTAAAGCTCCTGACAAAAACATATATTTCAAGGATCTTCTAGCTTTCAGAGTCTGTGTTGAAATATCAGCTGTTATCCTGATTGGTTTACCCCTAAATGTAATCTGCTTCCTTTCTCTTGTAGCTTTTAAAATTCTCTCTTTATTCTGTATGTTGGGTATCTTCATTATAATGTGTCTAGGTGTGGATCTCTTATGATTTTGCACATTCGGCGTCCTGTTGACTTCTAGGACTTGGGAGTCTGTCTCATTCTTCAAGTCTGGGAAGTTTTCTCATATTATTTCATTGATTACATTGCTCATTCTTTTGGTTTGGACCTCTATACCTTCCTGTATCCCAATGACTCAAAAGTTTGGTCTCTTTATGTTATCCCATATTTCTCGGATATTCTGTTCATGGTTTCTTAACAGTCTTGCTGAGCTGTCTATGTTCTTTTCAAGTTGAAATACTTTGTCTTCATTGTCTGATGTTCTATCTTCTAAGTGTTCTACTCTGATGGAAGTGTTCTCAATTGAGTTTTTAAGTTGTTTTATTGCTTCCTGCATTTCTAGGATTTCTGTTTGTCATTTTTTACAACTTCTATCTCCCTGTATAATTGATCTTTTGCTTCTTGGATTTGTTCAAAAATCTAATAAAATATTAATATCTACAAAACGTCTAATGTGCCTTGGTTCTAGAACATTTTCTTCAACATAAAAATGGTTTACACTGTTCAATACATTTCTCTAATATTTTGATAAATAAGTAAAGTAAATTTGATATGGGATTACTCATTCGTGAGTACTTTTGTTAGAAATCTGATTCATTTACTAAGGTCTGTATGAGTTTTTACTAAACTCTATATAAGATTTTAAAAATCAGTCATGTGTTAATGAGACAAAAATTTTTTGAAACATAAGTTTACCCATAACATTGTGTTTATTAAGTTTTATTTTTTCTAGAGCAAGGAACCATAAAAATTAAACAACTTATTAAATCAGAACTGTTACTTTAGAGCACTGTACTGCCATTTCTTTAAAAGGTAAACTTGGTTAATGTAGAAACATCAATGTAATTGTGATGCTATTAATGTTTTCATCTCTTACAGGTATGCAAGTCTGTAAGGTAGAAACCTTAAAAGAGCATTATATCAAGCTGGTGTTCTGAAGTTGTATGGTAAAAAAATATATTGGAGATTTATTTACCTGTTATCAATAAGATATGTAAAGTTTCATGTTACTTTTTACATTGTGGAACAATTTAAATGTATTTTTTAAGTTAATGAGAGCCTAATCTATGTAAAAGTTGAAAACTTTCAGGCTTTCTTTAATTCATGTTTTAAATGTGATATCATATGGTGTTAGCTAATGTTCATGAGACCGCAATTTATGTAAACTTTGTCAAATGATATTTAAAAATAAAGATCAGCTTTAGAACTAAAATACTTAAGATTTATAAAGGGCCCTGCCTTACCTGAGATAAGGCTGTGTGTCCCATTTTACTATATGTGAGAATGACTACGAAACCAGTAGGTCAGATAATATTTCTTTAAAGTTATGTTAAAAACCTAAAAAATGTCAAGATTCCTAGGATCTAAAACAGGGGATATAAAGTAATACTCAGCCAAAAAATTTAGGGTAGCTATTACACGAACTAAGTATTTTTACTTTTGTTAATTTTATTTTGAAATTTTCTTATAAGTGATCTAAAGATTCCCTGTTAGTTGCTTTAAGAACACAACACGGGTTCATTCAAGATAATAAGTCATCACCTACAATACAGACAGAATAATACAGATCCCAATTAATTAAAAGATAATTATAAAGTTATAGACATTAAAGTCCAGTACTCTTAATATAAGGCTGTTAAAATTTATTTGCTGGATGTATAAGATTAGGATTTAAAATTAAAGTTAAATGAAAAGGGCCAAGAAAACCAATATTTTGGCTCTTACCCTCTGAGTCAATCTGAATCCAGGGAACAGGGGACTTCTCTAAAGAGCTTTTCAACTCTGAGCCACATAACCTCCTGATCAGGGAGATTAATGAGACCACTGGAGAACAGAAAGGCAATCAGTGCATTTGTTACGAGAGTGATCAGAGAAAGGAGATATCCCTGATTCTTCTGAGGGAAGCCAAATGGTCAAGCAAGACCTGGACCCACCTAGCGCAAATGGCACTAGCAGAATTGAAAATCTGCTCTCGTTTTTCCAGAATTGACTCCCATAAAGCTCAGCTGACTGTTAACAATAGATAGAAACAAAAGTCCGTTTGACTGCTTCATCTTAAACACTTTGGAAAGACAGTTAAGACCAAAATACAGCCATTCCTGGGCATTTTAAATAATAATAATATAATAAAAATAATAATAATAATAATAATAATAATAATAATAATAATATTTTAAGGTATGCACTTTATTTTAGCCTCCCAAAATAAGTAAGACTGGAGGCTACAAAGAAGGATTCTCAGACAGGAATGCCTGATACTTACAAAAAGAGACTATCAAGAAGAGCTGCCAAAGGCAGAAATTTCTAATTTAAGGCCTGCAGATATTCCTAACCTACACAGGTAGGCTTGGTGTTTGCTAGTACGATTATCCAGCCCTGAGTAACAGAATTAAAGGTTTCTCTATTAGACATAGAGGTCATACAAAAAAAAAGGATTTTACAAGATCAGATGACATTAAATTGTTAAACTGTATCTTACGGGGAGGGACAACTGTAACACTAAAAGTTAAATATTAATTTGATAGTCCTGATAACTGGGGATATTAAAGACTGGTGAGGGAACTTCCATACAGTGACATGTTCCAGCTGCTGCAACATTTATTCAGTACTCATGGTTTTTGTTTCTCTCATAGAAGAACCCATCCCCAGATGACTTTACAACCTGTTCTTCCCCAACCAGACTTCAATCCGAAATGACTTCTAAAAGGCAACTCATGTCCCCCAACTGACTTATAAAAGGCAACTCATGTCCCTCACGCCCACTCACTTCACCCTGTCTCAGGTCAGAAGAAGAAATAATGATTGACACCACTCTTCTTACAACAATGAAGAGAAAGATAAATAGACTATCAATATAAGTAATTAATAAAGTCAGGTAAAATCAGGGAGATCAGTTTTGGGTGAGTTCTAAAAATTTGGAGAATCTTACCTGAGGGATTAAAATTTCCTCAGTGCTCTTCCCCTAATCTATTAAAGATTTGAAAGGGACACAGAGAAAAGGGGGAAATGATAGACCCAACCTGATCTTTTATTAAAATTGGGAGCCATCTTGCCACAAAGCCATGAAAAGATAATTTTGGCTTTACCATAAATTACTGCAAGTTCTGAACCTGCTTGAAATGCCTGCCCGTGCCTTGAACTCACTCATGCCCAGCTCTCTGACCAGATAGCAGCCCTCTCTGAAACTTTAGTGACACATCATAAATATTTGCCTTCTCTGGCCAGACAACATCCCTCTCTGAGGCTCTAATGGTCCTCTGAATTCTGATGTAGGGACAGCAAAAAAAATCTAAACTACCATTAGTGTGATGCTTGTCAGAGTTCTGCTATCTGTAACACCCCTTTTGTGTAACTTTCTGGGCTACAAAGCTGGGCTGTAGGAAAGCTGGGGTTGCTGTCTTGTTCCGGCTGTTTTGGGAGGGGAGGCAGCATGAAAGGTGGAAATAATAAGATTAATTTAATTTGATTTTAATTAGAGTCAGTGGTCTTTTCTTGTGTCCTTGTCTAACAGTTAACACTCCAAAAACATGGAGCTCTGCCGGCCTAAAGACTTCTTGAGGAACTTCCTCTGAGGTTGGGAACTTGAAACATATGTTGTTGTAAGGAGCTTTAGCTTCCTTTCTAGTGAGACCATCAAAGCTGGGTTTGAATCTATGTGACCTGGAGGACATGGTTTCTTGTATTCTAATGAACATAAGGCAGCAGTGCTGAATTTTCTCTTTTTAGGTAAACTGTGGCCACTGGGTGCTAAGTGTCTTCCCGTGTGGACTGTGAAGCCATTTGTTCATCCTCCACTTTTCGTGGTGTTTCTTGCTGCTGCACTGGAGGTTGGTATTTGCTGCATGAAATACAATGAGTTCAACTGGGACCCAGTTTTGGAAGGAGTTCAGTCACTTGTGGTGTGTCAGGGTCTGCAGGAGAATGCAACAACCAGGTTATATCTCACAGAGCTTGCCCCCTTGTCCATAGAAATCTGACTCTGAACTTTGGCCTGGAACCTCTCCATGTAAGAAGATGCCTTTACATAGAAGGGTCTGCTGGATGCACAATGTCAGTCACAAGCCATTTGGAAGGCAATGGCAAATCCTCATGGCCACACCACAGATATATTATCACACACCTGCCCACCACTGCAATAGGCCCACTACTCAGCAGGCTCCAACTTACTGGCATCTTTGTTCTACACCATTTTCATGAAACCCGGTCAATCTTGGCATTCTCTCGTACACTCATGATCAGCAACAAGACATCCAAAGGTTCTCCAGTGCCACCTGGTTAAGGGAATTTCAAAAATTTCATTGTATTTATCTAGCTTTTTTTCATGAATGAAGTTGGAGACACTGTGGGTTTCAGTTCATTCAGGAACCATTAAATGGTGAGGAAGCTCATTTCAATGAAAGCTCTGGAGAACTCTCACAGGCAAGTCTTCCCATAGAGTCTTCAAAAGGTCACATGAAGCCAGGCCCATTCAGGTCTTCAATGTGACGTCCATGGGTGTTCTGACTCTCAACTATGGCTGCCAAATCTTTCAGAATAAAATCATATGATATCCTAGCTGAGATTCCAAGGCTCTGTGGAAAGCCACTCTGTCCTTGATCTCAGTTTCCAAGGGCGAATCCCATGCGTGGCCTCCTAAAATCTGAACACAGTTCATGGCAATATTTCTCTGAGATCAGTTCCAGAACTCAGACTCTAAGGGGAATCACACCAGAGTTCAAGCCCAGGTAGACCCAGTCATCACTTCCAACCACCACACAAATGACCACAATTAAAACCAAAGCACTCCCACAAGGCCCTCATCTTCTTCCATATAGACACTCATCATAACCTGTGGCTTGAGGTTTCCATGAGGGGATCAGTCCAAGAAGGATCCTTAGATCCAAACCTCCCCCGGGACCTTTTTAACTACTGCCAGCGTCTGAAAAAGTGGAGGAAGATTCCCTGTATTGAAGGTTTTAGCCTTCCCACACAGCACCTTGTCTCTGCTCCTCCTGCCCTCCCCCTCAGGTCCTCCTTGCTTGCAATCCCCTCTCTTCCCCTACTTCTACTTCTGACTTCACAGATTCTTCCTCATTCGACCCAGCAGATGAACCCCCACCTTATCCCCAGCCCCATCTGCCCCTTCTCTTCTGCTATACCCTCCTCATCCTCTGCCTGATTCCATGGATCCTCAGCCTTCCATTTTATCCCCCTCCCCTCCGTCCTCTTCTGCCTGCTCTACCTCCTCCTCTTCCAAAGAGACACTCCCTTCCCCTTCCTCTCCTTCCTGTCCGCCGCCTGCCTCTTTCAGTCCTCCTGTTACCAGGTCTAAAGGACTCCTTCCCACCCCTAAGACAATCGCACCCCTTCGTGAGGTAGCTGGTCCCGAGGGTGTCATCAGAGTCCACGTGCTCTTCTCCAGGTCAGACATTACTCAGCTAGAGAGGAAGTTAGGCTCAAACACCACTAAACCCACCACTTACATACGGGAGTTTCAATGGGTCCTGCAAGCATATAGCCTCACTCTTCATGACATATACATGCTCTTGGCCAATTCACATCTCCCCGAGGAAAGGCAATGGGTCTGGGAGCTAGCCCAAGCCCATGCTGATGAAAATCATAGGACCAATCCTAACCACCCCACGGGCCCTCATGCTGTCCCAGAGCAGGATCCCCTATGGGATTACAACACCCCTGAAGGCTTACAGACTCATGACCTTTTTACATCCTGCCTCTTGGCGGGCCTGAAAAAGGCCACCCGCAAGGCTGTTAACTTTAAAAAGGTGCAGGAGGTCATTCAAAGGAAGGAGGAAACACCTTCAGAATTCCTGGATAGACTAACCAAGGCCCTTCAACAGTGCACATAACTCGACCCAGAAACCCCTGATGTCCGTCATGTCTTAATGACATATGTTCTGGCCCCAAAATACTCTGACATTAAAGCCAAGCTTAAAAAGCTTGAACAGGGCCCTGCTACTCCTCAGACCAAAATCCTCGCTGTCGCTTTAAAGGTTTTTCATGGTAGAGAGGATGAAAGTGATTGCCGTAGGCAGAGAGCTGAAAATGCCAAATTCCAAATGTTGGCCCAGGTCATTCAGAGAAGGCCATCACCATGCCGTCCCAATGTGACACCCCCTGGAGCTTTCTTCAAATGTGGTAAGGATTGTCCTTCACCGAGAACACCGTAAAACCCCTCCCAACATGCCATCAAAGGAGACACTGGGGGGCAGACAGCCCAACAACCCGGAAGGGAGGTTGGTCAGCCACCCGGCAACCCCAGCCTCTCCTGGGCTTGGCAGAGGAGGATTGATGGAGCCCTGGGCCTTCCCTCCAGACTATTACCATCAAGAATCAAGAGCCTAGGGTCACCTTCCTGGTGGATGGACGCTTCATTACCTTCCTCTTGGATATTGGTGCCACTTTTTCAGTCTTGAGGGAGTATTCGGGTCCTACCACACCCTCAAAAACTCCTATTGTCGTGGTAGGAGGTAAACGTATTTTCCCTCAAAATCCCTTTTGTCCTTCACTCACTCCTTTCTCGTTATGAGCCATTGCCCCATTCCCCTTCTGGAAAGGGACATACTCTCACTATTAAAAGTCACCATTCATATATCACCCCACACCTCTCCTACCTCTCATTTCCTCATGATGTTCCTAGGGGCAGATACACCTCCTTCATGCACTCTCCCACGACTATCTAAACCAGTTAACCCTGAGTTTTGGGACACAACTACACCCTTTATGGCTAAATGCAGTCCTATTCATATTGTCTTATGGGACCCTTCAAGATATATTAGTCAACCATGATATCCACTCACAACCACAGCCTTCCTCGGATTAGAAGCCATCATCCAGGATTTATTATGAAAGGGGTATCTTAGGCCTACACACTCTCCTTTTAACACCCCCATTCTGGCAGTAAAGAAACCTAACGTGTCCTACAGGCTGGTTCTAGACCTTCCCCTTGTCAACTCCTCTGTGGTCCCCATCCACCCGCTAGTGTCCAACCCTTACACCCTTTTCTCTCAGATCCCTGCCACTATTACCCACTTCTTGGTCCTAAATTTAAAACATGCGTTCTTTTCTATTCCCTTGTTCTCAGAATCTCAGTATATCTTTGCTTTTACTTGCACTGACTCTCACACCCGCCATTCTCATCAGCTTACCTGGACTGTCCTCCCACAGGGATTCAGGGATAGCCCCCATCTCTTTGGCCAAGTTCTTGCCCAGGACCTCACATCCTTTCACCCGACCTGTCCTGACTCTAGTCTCCTTCAATATGTTGATAACCTTCTTCTATGTAGTCCCTCTGGGAACACTCTCAATCCCACACTGCTCAGCTTCTTAATTTCCTAGCAGACAAGGGAAATAGGGAGTCTCCCCACAAGGCCCATGTTTCCCAGTCTTCTGTCACCTATCTTGGTTTTTGCCTTACACCCAGAAAAAAGGAAATAACACTGGATAGGAGGCAACTCCTCTCTTATCTTCCAGTGCCCCATACAAAAGCCAAAATACTATCATTCCTAGGACTAGCAGGTTATTTTAGGGCCTGGATCCCAAATTATTCTCTTCTTTACAAATCCTGTATGACCTAGCAAAGGGACCCCCTAGTGAATCTCTTGACTCCTCCCCAAACTACAACTTGCGCAGGCTTCAGCAACTTGTCTTAAAGGCACCTGCCCTTCACCTTCCTGATCTTTCAAGACCATTTCATGTATATGTCCATGAAAATGGGAGGCAAGAACTTGGGGTCTTAGGTGAAAACTATGGGCCTACATTTGCACCTGTGGCATATTTGTCCAAGCAACTTGACCCTACCATCCGTGAGTGGGCCCCTTGCTTAAGAGCTCTGGCTGCTGGACAAATTTTACACAAAGAAGCCTCTAAGCTTACTTTTGGGGTCCCTTTAACTATCCACTCCCCACATCACTTGAAGGATCTTTTAGCTTATAAGGGCTTTCAAACCCTTCCTCCATCCAGATTTCTGTCGCTCCTCACTTCCTTTCTGGAAAACCCTAATATTACTTTCCTTCCCTGCTCTGCACAGAACCCTGCCTCACTGCTCCCAATGACTCCCACGTCTAACACACCAACTCATAACTGGTTGGAAACCTTAGATGATTTCCTCCCCTGTCATTCTTCCATTTCTGAGTGACTACTAGCCAAGCCTGACCTTATCTGGTTTACTGATGGCAGTTCCTTTTGGCAGAACGGCACTCATTACTTTGGATACGCTGTAGTATCAGCCACTGAGATTATAGAGGCCAAAGCTCTGCCTTCAGGAACTACCAACCAGCAGTATGAACTTATAGTAGCCACTCGTGCCAGCCTTCTAGCACAAGGCAAATTCCTCACCCTTTATACTGATTCAAAATATGTCTTCCATATCTTATCCCATCCTGCAATATAAAAGGAGCGAGGCCTACTTACCACCAAAGGTAATGTGATCACTAATTCGGCTCTTATAACAAATCTGATAGAGGCCTCCCACTTACCCACCCAGGTGGGAGTTGTCCATTGTAGGTCTAATCAGAAGGACTTCTCTCTTATCACTGAGGGCAATGCCAAAGCTGACCAGGTGGCACAAATGGCTGCTACCACTTCCAATGATGGACCCCCTGGGGGACATATAATGGCCACTTTAGACAGCTCATCTGAAGCCCCTACTTCTTCCAGTAAGAACAAGAATCTCTTCAAGTTCCTTCATAATCTATTCCTTTCCAATTCTCAGTCTTTGACCCTCTTTTTACAGAGCTTCTTCTCGCTCACCCTCTCTGACAAAGCCATGCTACAGAATATAGCCTCTAATTGTCAGATCTGTCAGTGGACCAACACTTATACTCCTTTAAGGCCCAAACCTTTCCCTTCCCACCAAGCCCGGGGACACATTCCCACTGCTGACTGGCAGGTAGACTTCACCAACATGCTCACAGTATGGCGCACTAAATACCTCCTTGTCTTTGTGGACACTTTCTCTGGTTGGATTGAGGCATTTCCCACTTCCAAAAAAACGGCTTCCACTGTAGCTTTAATCTTACTGACAGACATCATCCCCAGGTTTGGTATGCCCACTTCTCTACAATATGACAATGGCCCTGAGTTTATTTATAGGATCACACAAAAGGTCTCTCAAGCCCTCTCCTTCAAGTGGCATTCCCACTGTCCATATTACCCCCAAGCTTCAGGAAAAGTGGAAAGGGTAAATCGTACTCTAAAGGAAGTCCTTACCAAATTGACAATGGAATTAAACTTAGACTGGGTCAAACTCCTTCCCTTGGATTTGCTTCGAATCAGAGCTCTCCCTAAAAACCATCTTTACTGTCTCCCTTTGAGATAATGTATGTAAGACCTCTTATACCCCCTGGGTTGGTCATTTCACAAGGATCTCTCACCCGAGATTTGTCTTTGCCTCTTTTATATCATCTCTGCTCTGAAATCTGGAAATATCAGGACTGGCTTCATCCGGACCCAGTGTCCTCTCCAAACACTCCTCCCATAACACCTGGGAGTCTAGTCTATTATAATACCCCAGAGGAGAAAGGGACTCTTGCCCCAAAATGGAAATGCCCCTATCCTGTCATTCTCTGTACCCCCACTGCCGCCAAACTCTCCTTACCAGACAACCGTCTCACTCCCTGGATTCACATTTCTAGGTTGAAGCCATATCACCAGGAGGTCCCACCTGATGACGACAGGACCACCCAGAGGAACTCCAAGAATCACCTCCTGAACCTCCCCTTAACTCCTGCTCTCCACACTCATCTCACCCATTTAAGTTGCAGCTCACACGGTGTTCCATGCAGCCCAATTCCTCTTAAAAAAGTCACAATGAGCTCTCCCAACACCCTAATCTTCTGTAACTGCTTGTTTTTTTGTGCTCTGCTTATTTTCTGTACTCTATCGGGACTGGTCTTTACCCACCTCTCCTACCATGTATTTATTCACTCTTCAGGAACGGTACTCAGAACATGGCATGCAGAAGGTCCGTGCAGTGGATGCAACTACTTGCTTCATCCACAATTGCACCTCTATTTCCCTAAAATTGTCACCTTCAAGGACCTTCGTCCCTGGTAGCTGGAACTGGCCTTTCATTTGCTTCCTTTTTGATCAAACAAAAGACTATTGTCATTGGTGGCCTGAGATATATAATGGGTGACCCTATTGGTTATGCAGGTTCCATGATGAACATGGTAGGTATTCTTACCACTCACTTGGTTACCCAAAAGGGTGGACATCTAGTTACCTAAAGTGGCATAAAGGCTCTTCATCTGATAACAATGGATGTTATACTTTAGATATACCTGACCCCAAGGCCAAACGTTGGGGCTATGTTGAGTTTGCTGTCTATGCTCGGACAACCTCAGCCAGACCCACAATGTGGATGACTGTTGGCAGCACCCTGATTATGCCACCTAAGGCAACCATCCAGGTAGTCGAACACATTAAGGAGTCAGAATCAAAACTTCGAGATCTTATCCATTGCTCATCCAAAAAGGATTCAGACCCTTCAACCCCCTCAGGTCCCCCTGACACATGGCTCAATTTGTTACACCAAACTCTTCAATTATTAAAATCCACCCCTCTTTCTGTGCCTCCTTCTCAGTGCTTTATCTGTGCTTCAATTAGTCGTCCACTTCTAGCAGCGGTCCCATTAGCGGCAGGAAATATTTCAGCAAAAACCTACAATTTCTCTAAGAAAGGACAACCCCTACATGTGACACGTATCCCACTGTGGGAAAGTTATTCCACCAATGCTTTATTTGCTTTCATCTGTTTCCACCTGCCAATAATGAATCCTTTACCAATTTGTTCCTTGAGCTTAAGCACCCAATCGAGCCCTGCGTTTATGCAACCTGGAAATTTCCTCTGGTGTAATGGGTCTTTAAGTACCTCAACGATCAATGTCTCTGGCACCTGTTTCTTGGTTACTGTAGTTCCTCAGCTGTCTTTGTATACTCCCACCGAATTCCGACTGTTGGCCCTACCTTCCCGAACCTGTAGGGCAGTCTTTCTGCCGGTTCTTCTAGGCCTCACTTTAACAACCTCAGTGGCGGGTCTCGGACTCTCTGGTGGAGCTATAGGTCATGTTCTATGGGCATCCAATGACCTGCAACAAAAACTGCAGGAAGCACTCGATACCACTGCTGAGTCTCTGGGCTCCTTGCAGCGCCAGGTTACTTCATTGGCACACGTGGCTTTACAGAACCAAAGGGCAATTGATCTTCTCACTGCAGAAAAAGGGGGTACATGCCTATTCCTCAGAGAGGAATGTTGCTATTATGTTAATGAATCTGGGCTGATAGAAAAAAATGTTGTTAAATTGCAGGAATTATCGACCAAATTGCTCAAACCTAGCTCCTCCAATCCCATAACAAGGTTCTTCCAATCCTATCTTGCCATGTACTTACTACCTAACTTGGGGCCCCTTATTGGGATGCTCCCTTTTTGTGCTCTCTTGCCATGCATAATGAAGTTCCTTCAAACCCAACTGCAAAAAATTTTTAATCAGAATTTCAACCAGCTTTTGCTTAGGCACTACCAGCCTCTGATGACCGATGAACCCCTAACATCTCCAAGAGAACAGTTCACTCAGTGATGAAGCTCACTACCAGGCACGATGGAATGCAACGTACATCAGACAGCGGGAGGCAACGAGCTTGGAGAACCTCCTAATCTGCCATCCTGGATTCATGAGTCTTTATGACATTCTAAGCTTCCTCATGGCCCTTGGCCTCTTCTATGTCAGTCCCCCAACATGGAACTTCTGCCAAAAATTGACCTTTGCTTTAATTTTTATCTTCATTCTGTTTTTATTCGCTCTGATCTTCTTCAGGTGCTGGTGACGCCATGTCCAGGCAACGCTTCCAGTATTTCCTTGAGTCTCTGTTACAGGACCAGTGGCTGATACCAACAATCTCCTCCATCCAGGACTGGTTTCATGCCATCGACAACTTGTGGCATCAGGGAACTTTCATAGACTTTACCCCTACTGAAGTAGCTATCTATACCACTGGGTTTTATTTCTGGCTGCCATGATATCCCAAGACCTGCCCCCCGAGCATTCGTCCACTTCCCTTTCTAGGCCCCACAGCACCCCTACACAGCAGGAATCAGCCAGAAATGACAAACAACACCCCAATTTCTAAAAAAACAAAAAGGGAGGAATGTTAGGAAAAGTATAAATGGCAGCCATACCCCAGAGAAAAACCCCAACATGGCGCCTAAGGACTTCTTCTTCCTACCTTCTTCTTTTCTGCAGTGGCGTGAAAAGTCCCCGCCCTTGTTAACAATGCAGCCAGCACCAATTTCAAATCTCGCTGGTGGGGAACCTTAGCCCCAATGAGAACTAATTCCTGGGCTCCGGAGCTGATATCTGAAAAAACTTATTCTCAGAACATGAGACCAAACCACAAACCCAAAACCACACCCACAAAGGCACCTCCTTCCCCCAAGTAGGTCTGTGACTATTCGGAGTGTTCTCTGACTGCTGGGCCATACTATGTTCCTCCGAAATGGCCTGTCTTCTCTCAGATCTGGTCTCCTTGGCCAACTCTGTGAAGTTGACAGGAACCAGCGGTGAGCCACTACCTTCTTTCTCAGGAAAGGCCCCTCTTCAGAGCTCTTCTGGCATTTGGACATCTTCAAATCAGTAGGTACCAAGAAAGACTGACCCTGTCCTTGGTAAATCCGAACAAGTGAGACAACTGGGACTGGGACTGGGACTGGCTCAGGGTGCCTGGCTTCCTGGATCCCAAGTTCAGAGAGTTCCAACACCAAGGAAGTGAGGTGAGGTCACTTCCTTCAGGAACTGAATGAGGTCACTGCCTTGGCAACCACTTTGTTTTAACAGTTGCTTCTTATGGTCCCTTTAGATGGAGGCTGCCCCTACTTCCTGTGACCCTTTCATAAGTTAGAATGAGATATAATCCATAGGCTCTCAGGAACAGCTCTCCATAAGGCCTGGTTTGGTCCGTCTTCTCTACATTAAGAAGACAGAGGCTGATTCAGACACCAAACTTCATCCTACCAGGTTGTTTTCCATGGAAGATGACTTTTGCTCTCTCAGGTCCTTCATAGCTGCCTACATCTTCTCCAGGGATCATTTCTGCACATACCTTTGAGGTTCTCATCAGGTGGAAGATCCCATACATTCCTGAATTGTAAGACCAACACTGTCACTGCTTTTCTGTAAAGTTAGATTGAGGGAAGAGTGTATGGTTAGTGTTAATAACATTTTCAATTTTAGTTAGGAACCATTCTGCTCGATGAACAATGGTATTGGGAACCTGCGATATTTATAAGAATATACAGGTGAAATATATGAACGAAAAGAGAAATCTAAGTAAGAATTGAAGCCCAGAAGGTCATTGGGTCCTTGATTGGGATACGTAGCATTGAATTACGTTCTGCACAGATGTCTCAGATAAATCGATATACAATGGCATAGGACCTTGTACCTTGGATGATTGAATGTAGAAGAGAACATCCAGTCAAAAAGGGATAGTCTGTAGGATTAGGAAGACAGTAGGTAGGTTTAGGAAGAAGAGTGAATATAGGATTTGGACCAAAGTTTTTTAGCAATAGGGTTTCGGATAGAGAGTGAATGTTAGTGATAGCACATGTGAAGATTCAGTCACAATGATGAACTGGGGAAAATATGTAGGAAAGCAGATATCAATAGACACATTACAAAATCATTCAAAGTGTAAACTGAGTGACAGCTTTAGACATATTCAACAGGGTTGAGTTTGAATATATAATCTTTGAAAGAAACAAATATGTAGTCACCAATAGGATTTTCATTTGAGATCATTAGGCAACCTGGACATGGATATTTTTAGTAATCCATGTTCACTTTCCATTTAGGTATGGTACAATCATAAGTGTGAACTTTGCTTTTTGCTGTTCAGAATATTACTGTGATAAAATGTATATGTAGATCAGGTTACATGTATTTGTTCCACCATTTCTGGGAGCAATATTTTGAAGACGTATAAATTAGTATTGGGGGTATAAAGAGGTGTACCCTGTGTCTATGAATATAGAGATAATACATGAATAGACCATACTGTGAATAAATAATATAACTGGTTCCACTTTAAATAATGGATTGAATTGATATCTGTAACTAAGTAAGAAATCTTATATTGATATACAATCATTCTTTCCAACCACTTACACATTTAATGGTAATATTAGGGTTATGGTTTATCATGACGGGTGTTTTGCTTCAAATATGATAATGGAAATCGAAAATAATGTGTTTGTAAAGAAGTCTCATGAAAAGAGCAGTCAAGAAACATGGAGGAATACATGGGTACTGAAGCAGGAAGTGATGTGAAGTTAAACAAATGCGTATAAATTTGCTAAATTGTGGATGAAATATGTATCCTATGATGTGCATAAACTGAAGAAATAGTAATGTTCCAGTGTTGAATAAAAATGAACATCAAAATGCACATCATGTCCCATAGGAATCTACTTGCATTGATGTTAAACTCGGGTCAGTTACTGTAGAAATATTATGATTTGGCTTTTTTTTTTTTGGTGTTATAATACAATTTATTTTAGTACTAGCATGCCACAGAATGTAGAGGAAGGAACAATGGATTTTTAGTTATAGCACTAATGATCTAACATTTAATGACTATTTTGGGGAGTCTAGAAATTACATAAGGCTATGTAATATATTGTTTTTTATTTAACATTCAACAAAGCTTGGAATTTTGGTAATATTTAAACTTTTTTATTTTTTGTTTTTCAGTTGTTGATGGACCTTCATTTTGTTTATTTTTATGTGGTGCTGAGAATAGAACCCAGTGCCTCACACATGCTAGACAATCATGTTACCACTGAGCCATAAACCCAGCCCCTCCACTTTTTTCTTAACATCGAATATGCCTCTCCCTCTTCTTTACTCACTTTCTTCCTCATTTTCCCCCTTCTCTCTCTTCCTTTTTCATTTTCCATCCATATCAATTTTTCTCTCATGTCATTACAAACAGTATCTTGCTATGAAATTTAAATTTAAGACTGTTTTTTATAGTCATTCTTTTTTCTTGAGAAAACGTTAAAATTATAATCACCTGATAGATATATCACTATACATTTATTATATATATGTATCTATATTCATGCATATGCATTACAAATATAAATGTATATATACATTTATATTTAAAAGTACTTTGATTAGCCTGTTAGATATAATATAGACCATATCTTTCTTAATTCTCAAGTCTTCCAGAATTAACATCTTACAGTGAAAATCAATTAAACATATTTAAGTAAACAGGTTTCTTTCTTATTTATCTATACTGATAATTTAAGGTTTTATATCACATTAAGCGATAATATGGCATAATATATCTTATGAATTAGAGAAAAAATTTTTAAAAAACCTATTATTTAAGGACCATATGCACTGACATTTTAAATGGCTTTCTCGTGATTTCAATTTCTATCAATTGTGTATTAATTGCCAAATATTTATTTTAGTACTTTTCATATTCATAATTGATATAAAGTCAATTGTTTAATTCTTCTTGTAAGTAGTTACTTATTACAGCAGGAAAATTATTAATAATTCTAAATCTTTATAAGAAAAATTGTGCAAAGATATTTTCATGCAAAATTAAGAATAATTGCATGCTCTGAATGTTTGATTGTTAATACATATAACAAAAAGCTTTTGATGAGTCTCTTCCCCAGTAAAACGTAAAATGCAAAGATATAGTTGGGTATGTATGTCCAAATAAAGATAAGGAGAAATACACATTATTAGCTAGAAACAATTAAATAAAAGAAGAAAAGAAAAATCCAACACATTGTACGAACTTGTCAGATGAGGTAGTATTCTGGAAGAATAGCCTAAGGCTAGACCTGGTCCATGACAAAATATTAACTAAAAAAATGAAATATGAAAAATATAGGAAATGCTATGAATTTTTCATGAAGGTAGGTGAATTATCCTTTAATCTCAATTTATGTGCATTTTCAAAAGCCAAATTTCTGCTAAAATAAATTTGTGATAGTTACAACTACACAAAACAAAGTTTCTGCTAAGAAAAATGAATGCATCTCAACACTTTTTTAGCTGATTTCTTCCCACTGAATTTTAAACCTTTATTTATTTATTTATTTTTATTGGTTGTTCAAAACATTACAAAGTTCATGATATATCATCTTTGATACATTTTTCTCATTTGGAATATGAACTCCCATTTTTTTCCCCAAATAAGAATTGCAGAAATACATTGGTTACACATTCACATTTTTACATAATGGCATATTAGTGACTGTTGTATTCTTCTACCTTTCCTATCCCCTACTATCCCCCCTCCCCACCCCTCCCATCTTCCCTCTCTACCTCATGTGCTGTTGTTTAATTCTCTCCATTATTTCCCTCCCATTTCCCCTCACAACCTATTATGTGTAATTTTGTGTATCATTGAGGGTTTCCTACCATTTCCATATGCTTTCTGTTCTCTCTCCCTTTCTCTCCCCTCACTCATTTTGTATAATGTTAATCTTTTCCTCATGCTCTTCCTCCCTTTCTGTTCTTAGTTGCTCTCTTTATATCAAAGAAGACATTTGGCATTTGTTTTTTAAGGATTGGCTAGCTTCGCTTAGCATATTCTGCTCTAATGCCATACATTTCCCTGCAAATTCTATGATTTTGTAATTTTTTAGTGCTGCGTAATACTCCATTGTGTGTAGATTCCACATTTTTTTATCCATTCATCTATTGAAGGGCATCTAAGTTGGTTCCACAGTCTAGCTATTGTGAATTGTGCCGCTATGATCATTGATGTGGCAGTATCCCAATAGTACGCTGTTTTAAGATGCTCAGAGAATAGTCCAAGAAGGGTGATATCTTTGTCAAATGGTGGATCCATTCCCAGCTTTCCCAGGAATCTCCATACTGTTTTCCAAATTGGCTGCACCAATTTACAGTCCCACCAGCAGTGTACAAGTGTCCCCTTTTCCCCACATCCTCGCCAACACTTACTGTTGTTTGACTTCCTAATGGCTGCCGATCTTACTGGAGTGAGATGGTATCCTAGGGTGGTTTTGATTTGCATTTCTCTGACTGCTAGAGATTGTGAGCATTTTTTCATGTACTTGTTGATTGATTGTATGTCCTCCTCTGTGAAGTGTCTGTTCAGGTCCTTGGCTCATTTGTTGATTGGGTTATTTGTTATCTTATTTTTTAATTTTTTGAGTTCTTTGTATATTTTGGATATTACGGCTTTATCTGAAGTGTGAGGGGTAAAAATTTGTTCCCAGGATGTAGGTTCTCTATTTACCTCTCTTATTGTTTTTCTTGCTGAGAAAAAAAAAACTTTTTAGTTTAAGTAAGTCCCATTAATTTATTCTTGTTATTAATTCTTGGGCTATGGGTGTCCTATTAAGGAATTTGGAGACCGACCCCACAGTATGTAGATCGTAGCCAACTTTTTCTTCTATCAGATGCAGTGTCTCTGATTTGATATCTAGCTCCTTGATCCACTTTGAGTTAACTTCCTTGCTTGGCGAGAGAAAGGGATTCAGTGTCATTTTGTTACATATAGATTTTCAATTTTTCTAGCACCATTTGTTGAAGATGCTATCCTTCGTATATTGCAGGTTTTTAGGCCCTTTTATCAAATATAAGAAAGTTGTAATTTTGTGGATTGGTTTCTGTGTCCTCTATTCTGTTCCATTGGTCCACCTGCCTGTTTTGGTACCAGTGCCATGCTGTTTTTGTTACTATTGCTTTGTAGTACAGTTTGAACTCTGGTATCGCTATACCTCCAGATTCAAACTTCCTGCTTAGAATTGCTGTTGCTATTCTGGGTCTTTTGTTTTTCCATATGAATTTCATGATTGCTTTATCATTTCTACAAGAAATGTCGTTGGGATTTTGATTGGCATCAATTTAAACCTGTAGAGAATTTGGGTAATATCGCCATTTTGATGATGTTATTTCTGCCTATCTATGAATTGGGTATATTTTTCCATATTCTAAGATCTCTTCTATCTCTTTAGGGTTCTGTAGTTTTCATTTATAAATCTTTCACCTCTTTTGTTAGGTTGTTTCCCAACTATTTAATTGTTTTTCCAATTATCTTATTTTCTTTGAGGATATTTTGAATGGAGTGGTTTTCCTCATTTCCATTTCAGAAGTTTTGCTGCTGATATACAGCAATGCCTTTGATTTATGCGAGTTGATTGTATATCCTGCCACTTTGCTGAATTCATTTATTAACTCTAGCAGTTCCTCTGTAGACCCTTTTGGGTCTGTTAAATATATTATCATGTCATCCGCAAATAGCGATAATTTAAGTTCTACTTTTCCTAGTTTTATGCCTTTAATTTCTTTTGTCTGTCTAATTGCTATGCCTAGTATTTCAAGAACTAAATTAAATAGAAGTGGTGATAGAGGGCATCCCTCTTGTTCCAGATTTTCGAGGGCATGCCTTCAGCTTTTCTCAATTTAGGATGATGCCAGCCTGAGGTTTATCATATATAGCTTTTGCAATCTTGAGGTAAGTTCCTGTTATCCCTAGTTTTTCTAGTGTTTTCAACATAAAGGGATGTTGAACTTTGTCGAATGTTTTTTCTGAATCTATCAAGATGATCATATGGTTGTTGTCTTTAAGTCTATTGATGTGGTGAATAGCATTTATTGATTTCCGTATAATGAACCAGCCTTGAATCCCAGGGATGAATCCTACATGATCATGGTGCATAATTTTTTTGATATGCTTTTGTATTCGATTCACCAAGATTTTATTGAGAATTTTTGCATCCAAGTTTATTAGAGATATTGGTCTGTAGTTTTCTTTCTTTGAAGTGTCTTTGTCTGGTTTTGGGATCAGGGTGATATTGGCCTCATAGAATGAACTTGGAAGAGTTTCTTCTTTTTCTATTTTTTGAAATAGCTTGAAAAGTATTGGTATTAATTCCTTTTTGAAGGTTATGTAGATCTCTGCTGTATACCCATCTGGTCCATGGCTTTTTTTTGTTGGTAGTATTTTGATGGCTTCATCAATTTCTTCCTTTGTTATTGTTCTGTTTAAATTGTGTCTGTCTTCCTGACTCAATCTGGGCAGATCGCATGACTTAAGAAGTTTATTGATATCTTCACTATCATCTATTTTATTGGAACATAGGTTTTCCATATACTTTCTAATTATCTTCTTATTTCTGTAGTGTCTGTTGTGATATTGCCTTTTTCATCCCGTATCTTAGTAATTTGAGTTCTCTCTTTTCTTCTCTTCCTTAGCATGGCTAAGGGTCTATAAATCTTATTTATTTTTTCAAAGAACCAACTTTATTTTTATCAATATTTTCAATGTTTTTTTTTGTTTCAATTTCCTTGATTTCTGCTCCAATTTTAATTATTTCTTGTCTTCTACTACATTTGCTGTTGTTTTGCTCTTCCATTTCTAGGTTTTTGAGGTGTAGTGTGAGTTCATTTATTTGCTGTTTTTTTTTCTTTTTTATTTTTTTTGAGGAAAGAACTCCAAGAAATGAATTTCCCTCTTAAAACTGCTTTCATTGTGTCCCATAGATTCCAGTGTGTTGTGTCTGTATTGTCATTTGTCTCTACGAATTTTTTTATCTCCTCCTTTATGTCTTCTGTAAACCATTTATCATTCAGTAGCATGTTGTTCATTTTCCATGTGATGTAGGATTTTTCCTTCCTTCTTTTATCATTGATTTCCAGATTCATTCCATTATGATCAGATATGGTGCATGGTATTATCTCCACGACTTTATATTTACTAATAATTGCCCTATGGCATAATATATGGTCTACCTTTGAGTAGGATCCATGTGCTGCTGAGAAGAACGTGTATCCACTTTTTGATGGTTGATATATTCTATATATGTCGGTGAAGTCTAGGTTACTGATTTTGCTGTTGAATTCTATAGTTTCTTCATTCAGTTTTTGTCTAGAGGATCTGTCTAATGGCTAGAGCGGTGTGTTGAAGTCACCCATAATTATTGTGTTGTAGTTTATTTGACTCTTGAACTTGAGGTGAGTTTGTTTTATGAGTGTTGCAGCTCAATTGTTTGGTGCATACAAATTGATAATGGTTATGCATTGTTGGTGCAAGGTTCCTTTTAATAGTATATAGTGTCCTTCTTTATCCCTTTTGATTAACGTAGGGTTGAAGTTGATTTTATTCGATATGAGTATGGCCACTCCTGCTTGCTTCCGAGGGTCATGTGAGTGGTATGATTTTTCCCAAACTTTTAATTTCAGCCTCTGTATGTCTTTACCTATCATTTGAGTCTCCTGAAGGCAGCATATTGTTGGATTTTTTTCTTTTTTGATCAAGGTTACTAGCTTATGTCTCTTGATTGGTGAGTTTAGGCCATTAACATTTAAGGTTACAATTGAAATATGATTTGTACTTCCAGTCATGTTTATTTATTTATTTATTTATTTATTTATTTATTTATTTATTTATTTTGGTTAGTTTTTACTTTTTGGTTATTTTCCTCTCCCTTTACTGAGATACCTCCCTCTGCTAGTTTCAGGCATTACTTTTCAAATCCTCTTCTTGTAGTATTTTGCTCAAAATGCTTTGCACTGCTGGTGTTCTGGCTGTGAATTCTTTTAGCTTTTGTTTATCGTAAAAGACTTAAATTTCATTGTCAAATCTGAAGCTTAATTTTGCTGGATACAGTATTCTTGGTTGGAATCCATTATTTTTGAGCGTTTGAAATACTTTTTTCCAGGATCTTCTTGCTTTCAAAGTTTGTGATAAAAAATCAGTCGTTAACTTTATTGGTTTACCCCTGAATGTAATCTGCCTACTTTCTCTCGTAGCTTTTAATATTCTCTCTTTGTTCTGTATGTCCTTGTTCTGGCTATCTTCATAATTATTTGTCTTGGAGTTGGTCTATTATGGTTTTGAATGCTTGGGGTCCTGTAGGCTTCCAGGATTTGGCAATTCATTCCATCTTTCATCTCTGGGAAATTTTCCAGAAATATTTCATTTAATATGTTGTCCATTCCTTTGGTTTGAATCTCTATGCCTTCTTCTATCCAGATGACACTCAAATTTGTTTTTTTATGACATCCCATATCTCTTGAATAGATTGCTCATGGGATTTAAGCATCTTTTCTGTGTTTACTCTATTCTTTTCAAGTTGATAAACTTTGTCTTCATTATCTGATGTTCTAACTTCTAATTGATCTAGTCTATTTGTAATATTCTTCGTTTGAGTTTTTAATTTGGTTTATAGTTTTCTGCATTTCTAGGATTACTGTTTGATATTTCTTTTTAAGATCTCTATCTCCTGGTAAAGCTCGTTCTTTGCCATTTGAATTTGTTTGTTTATTTGATTTTCAAAATATACTTTTATTGCTTGGACTTGCTGCCTCATGTCTTCTCTAATATTCCTTTCCATCTGACTTAGGTATGCCTTGAGTTTTTTTCCCTATCCCTATTTCTGATGCTTCTCGGTCTTCCTGTAGAATTTTTTTCCCTTGTTTTTTCATGATGTTCACATTACTTTTCAGCTCTATTGATTGCTGTGTTTCTGCTCTCTTCAATAGATTTGTTTTGGTTTTGTATATCTCTGTTGTCTCTCTTTTGTGTTTGTAGACTATGCCTGCAAAAGTGGATTCCGCTTGGAAGGAATTCCGACAGCTGAGCTCCAGTGATGTCACCTGTCTGCTATGGCGGGCCCCAGGCTCCTTGCAGGGGTGTTTGAATGGGGGGGTGGGACTGGTCTGTCTCTGGTTGGTTTCACCTCCCGGTCGCTGGCGGGTGGGCGGTCTCCAGCCATCCAGTCGTGCAATCAATGAATGGGCTGTCACTGGCGGACGGGTGATCTCTAGCTGCCCAATTGCGCAGGCAGCCAGCGGGTGATTGGTTGCTGGTGGGCAGGCGTTCTCCAGCCGCCTAGTCAAGCGGGACTGTCCTCTAGTCGCCTGGTTTCCTCTGCGAGTCCTGATTTCCCCTGCTACACCAGATTTCCCCTGAGTGATGCCTCTTGGCAAATCAAGCTGTACTCTTTGCCTGCCGTTTCTTGGGTGTGGAGGGTGTGTATTGGGAACCCTGGCACTCTATTGTTTTGAATTTTTCCGCTTGCCCCACCCATTGCGCTGGCTAGACAAGTTTCGTTTTCACCGGTGATGGGAGGGGAAGTTGAAGGTCAGGTGCCACTAGTTTTCCCTCCGTCTTTGTGAAGGCTTTCTCTGGTAATCCCTCCCCCGGAAAGCCTAAGAGAGAATTTTTGCAAATTACCTGCTGTATGGGAGATAAGCTGAGTAACACACACCTGTTTTGTTGTTGCAATCTGTCGGAGAGTGGCGGTGGATACTTCAGCTCTCCAAGATGGTGGCCGTTGGTTTCCTCGATGGAGTTTCGGTTGTGGGGGATAGAACTGTAGCGCTTTCTTCCCCATCTGAAATCCCGAGCTCAGCCCCGGGCTCAGTGGCGGGTGAGCCAGCCGGATTCCACAGAATTTGCAGGAACGTTTCTCCCTGCATGCTGGTCGCTTCTCGGTGGAGGCCCGCCGTCTGTAGCCATGGCACGGGCCGCACGGATCAGTCATCCCAGATCTTTGGTCGCATAGTTGGCTCTTGTTTGAGACTCAATTACAGGACCTTGGTGGTGGAAATCATTCTTCTAGGTTCCAGGCACACCCATTTTTCTGTAAGATCCTAACAAGATACTTTTTCGTCATTCTAACTCCTTATTCACATGTGAAGTGGCGCAGTACAAAGGGTGTGATGCACTCTATTCATGGCCATCTTGCAATGTCAAAATATTAGGATTTCTATGCACCATTTACTGAAGATAGTTTTCAGTACTAGTAAACCAAAATGTATTTCCGGTGGATGAATATTTCTGAGAATAATCTTTTGAAAAGTAGATTATAAATCCACATACATGAATATGAATGAAATTTGGGAGTGCATAATAAGACACATATATTTCATATTTTGAAAAATCTGGAGGATATATATATATATATATATATATATATATATATATATATATACACAGACACACACAGAGAGACATTAAAAAGTAGCATTATATATGCCAATCGAAATTCATCATGAAATACATATCATCCACAGATTCAAAAATATTCATTTTACTGAACATGGATTTATGTATAATGCTATTCAAATAGGAGGATCACCCATAGGTTGAATTCTCAGTTCCAACAGCTTTTAGAAGGAGTGATATCTTCTCAGTTCCAACAGCTTTTAGAAGAAGTGATATCTTCTCACAATTTCTGTATGCCAAGTCAGCCACCTCACCAAAAATATACGTGTGATACCAGGTATGATTCTATATGTGCATATAAAATTACATGTGCTAAACAGGCTACAGAGAAAGGGAGACAGGAATTCACATATTTGTTAACTTTAAAAAAACATGGAGAATTCTTTCAACCAAATAATTGACTAGATTCATAACTCCTACCCTATATAATGCAAAAGGCAAGTCCAACTATACATGATGCCTCCTCTGAACTGCTTGTATTTCAATTCTGTTTGGGTTATTATTCTCCATCATATTATGATTAGTAGTCAGAGTTTAGTAGCGTAGGGGTTAGTGTGAGGGATTCACCATTTTGACTGGAAAATTGTAAAATGAATCCAATGTGTATGCAAATATGTGCTACAAAAAATTGTTCCCACTGTCATCCAGAACAATGGCTTGACATTACCTACTCCCCAAGTAAGACAAAATTAGAGGAGAAGAGTTAGAAAATCTGTGAATACATATCTGGAATGGAATATGCTAAGGACTTTCCAAAAGTAAGGGACAGGGTAAACACTCCACACACTGGAGCTCTTCTGGCCTAAAGACTTCTTGTGGAACTGCCTCTGAGGTTGGGCACTTGAAACATATGTTGTTGTCAAGTGCTTTAGCTTCGTTTCTAGTGAGACCAATAAAGGTGGGTCTGCATCTATGTGATCTGGAGGACATTGTTTCTTATTTTCCACTGAACATTAGCAGCAGTGCTGAATTTGCTATTTGTAGCTAAACTGTGGCCACTGGGTCTAAGTGTCTCCCCGTGTGGACTGTGAAGCCATTTTGTGATCCTAAAATTTTCATGGTGTTTCTTGCGGCTTCACTGGGAGTTTGGTATTTGCTTCACAAAATACAAAGAGGTCAACTGGGACACAGTGCTGGAGGGAGTTCTGTCACGTGTGGTGGGTCAGTTTCTCTAGGACAATGCACGAACCATGCTTCTATCCCACATAGCTTGCCCCATTGACCATAGCAACTTGATTCTGAAACTTGCCCTGAGACTTCTCAATATTACAAGATGCCTTTACATAGAAGGGACTGCTTGCTGCACCATTTCAGTCACAAGACACTTGGAAGCTAATGGCAGATCCACATGGCCCCACCACAAATGTTTTATCACACACCTGCCCACTACTGCTCTAGGCCCAGTACTCAGCAGCCTCCAATTTATTGGCATCTCTGTTCTACACCATTTTCATGAAACCCAGTCAATCAAGGCACTGTCTGGTATACTCATGATCAGCAACAGGACATCCAAAGGTTCTCCAGTGCCACCTGGTCATGGGAATTTCAAAAATTTCTTGGTATTTATCTAGCCATTTTTGAAAGATGAAGTTGGATGCACTGTGCGTTTCAAATCAATCCAGAACCAATAAATTTTGAGGAAGCTCATGTCAATAAAAGACAATGGAGAATTCTCACAGGCAAGGCTTCCCAAAGAGTGGCTAAATGGTCACGTGAATCCAGGCCCATTGATGTCTACAATGTAAGGTCCATGTGTGTTTTGACTCTCAACTATGGCTGCCAAGTCTTTCAGAATAAAATCATGTGATATCTTGGCTGTGATTCCCAGTGCTTTGTAGAAATACAACCTGGGCATACATCTCAGTTTCCAAGGGCGACTCTCATGCGTAGTCTCTTAACATCCCAACACAATTCATGGCAATACTTCTCTGAGGTCAGTTCCAGAACTCAGTCTCTTAGGGGAATCACACCAGAGATCATGTCAAGGTGGACCCAGTCATCTCTTCCAACCACCACACAAATGACCACAATTAAAACCAACACACTCCCACATGGTCCTCATGATATTTCATATAAACACTCTTCATAACCTCTGGTTGGATGTTTCGATGAGGGGCGCAGACCAAGACAGTCTCCAAAATAATCTCCCTTGCCTCTAATTTGCCTAAAATCAGGGTGGCTTGGACACCCTTCCTGTGAACCTGGTGTGATCACATAGGCCTGCTGTTAATACTTCTCTGCTTCTCCAATTTGAGGACTACTGTGGGGTTTAGATTCTTTGTCTGAATTGGAGACATGAGGAAACCCAAGCACCTATGGGCTAGCCTCTGCAGGGCTTTGAAGAAATTATTTGACCCAAAGCATTCCTATTCTAACTTGATGTAGGTCTGGAACCTCACAAAGGAAGGGGAGAGACTTCATACAGAATGACTGCTCTTTTGGCTATTTTGGTTTTGGATGCACACATGGAATCTTTCTTTAGATCCATCAGGTGCTGAGAATCTAAGCCTAAGCCTCACACAGGGCCAAAAGGCTGATTCAGACACATCCTTTCCAATGGAATAAAGCAAAAAGCTTCAGGTGATGCCCATTCATTTCCATGTGAAAACAGTTTTTTTCAGGCATCAAAAAGGGGTGGCCTGAGGCAAAGACCTTTCAGACATTGAGGGCAGCAGAACAATTGATTATTAAAAGGCCCAAAGGTTTTCTCCACTGAGACTATCCTGATCACACTGGTATCAGAGTTTTCTGAGATGCTCGCCATTCCCTTCAGCTATCCAGTACATGACGATGTCACAGGGCTTGGAAGTGGTACATATATTGGACACAAAACCATGAGCCTATTCTGGAGAGTGGCCAGAATTCAGGAAGAAAGCAGAAACTTTGAAAGATAGCAAGTGTTGCCCATCGATAAGGCAAGCTGAAATCCATTCATAAATTGGGCAGGATGAATGCTGGGAAGCTTTCAACTAGACAGGACATATCAATTGATGCATTCTCTTTTCTAATGTCTACAACCATGGACACCGTGGGATACACAGACATAGAAACACTCGCCTTGTCAAACGACTTACTCGAAACAGTCTACACCAAACCAAACATACCGACTTTCCTACCTATTCTGAGAACATGAGACAAATCCACAAACTCACACCCACACCCACAAAGGCACCTCCTTCCCCAAAGTAGGTCTGTGACTATCCAGAGTTTCTCTGATTGTGGGCCATCTTTTCTTCCCCCAAAATGGCCTGTCCTGTCTCAGATCTGGTCTCTTTGGTCAACATTGTGAAGTACTGAGGAGCCAGCGGTGATCCAATACCTAAAAAAAAAAAAAAAGGCGACTTTTCAGAGCTTTCTGGCATTTGGCCATCCTCACATCAGTATGTACCAAGAAAGACTAAATCTGTCCTTGGTAAATCCAAGAAATTGAGACCCCTGGGAGTGGGACTGGGAGGGGATTTGGGTGACTGGCTTCCTGGATCCCAAGTTCAGAGAGTTCTGTCTCTAAGGATGTTAGGTGAGGTCACTTCCTTCAGGAATTGAATAAGGTCACTGCCTTGGCAACCACGTTGTCCTAACAGTTGTTTCAAAGGGTCCCATGAAATTGAGGCTGCCCCTACTTCCTGTGACACTTTCACAACTTAGAATGGTATATCAACCATAGGCACCCGGGAACAGCTCTCAACACAGGCCTGGTTTGGTCCTTCTTCTCTAAATTAAGAAGACAGAGGCTGATTCAGACACATTCCTTCATCCTGACCAGGTTTTTTACAATGGAAGATGACTTTTGCTCTCTCAGTTCCTACATAGCTGCCTACAACTTCTGCAGAGATCATTATTGCATGGACCTTTGAGTTTCTCAGTAGTTGGAATGAATCCTACATTTTTGTATTGTAAGACCATCTCTGTCCCTGCTCTTCTGTAAAGTTAGATTGAGGCAACAGTGAATGGTTAGGGTTAATAACAGGTTTGATTTGGGTTAGGAATCATTCAGCTGAATGAAAAATGGTATTGATAACCTGCGATAATTACAAGAATATATAGGTAAAATATAAGTATGAAAACAGAAATCTAGGTAAGATTTAAAACCCAGAAGTGTATTAGGACCTTGATTGTGATACTTAGCTTTGATATATTTTCTGCACAGATGTCTCAGGTACATCGATATACAATTGCATTGGACCTTGTGCCTTGGATGATTGATTGTCAAAGATAACATCCAGTCAAAAAGTGATAGTCGGTAAGATTAAGAAGATAGTCGGTAGTTTAGAAAGGATAGTGAGTATAGAATTTGCACCAAAAGTTCTTTAGCTATAGTTTTTCGGGTATAGAGTAAATGTAAATGTCAGCACATGTGAAGTGTCAGTCACAAAGATGAACTGGGAAAAGTATGTAGGAAAATAGATATTAATAGAGACATTAGGAAATCTGGCAAAGTATAGTCGTTAGTGAAAAGTTAGTAAAATAGGTAGTTGTCTCTTCATGTTTTTCTGTATACTTAACTTCCCTCCCTGCCCTCCCCAAGGAAAGTATATAAGCCCTGTTTAAGCTGTTCTCAGGACTCTCTGCTATATTTAAGTGAGCTCTGAGCCCCAGCATGCTGGACCCCCAATAAACCCTTTGCTTTTGCATGAGACAGTCTCTTGGAGGTCTCTTCGCCTGACACTCGTCCAACCTTTACATATGGAGGTTCCACCGAGTTCTGGGAGCAGCGAACGAGAGACCCCAACAGGCTCCTCTCGGGATTCGTAAGGCGCCTCTTTCTGGTGTCAGGTTTCAGGTTAGGTCTTGGCAAAATGGCTGTCAATAAAGAGCGTGAGCTCTCTCTCACGGTGGCTGACAGATGTGTCACAGAGCCACAGGCAACCACCCTGAGGGACACCCCAGAGGACTCTGAAAATCGAGGAACAATAGTCTCCTTAACTCAGTGATATTTTGTTTCAGATTCTGTATTGCCAGCCCATCAGGTATTGCCGGCTACTCAGTCCTCGTCTCAGTGTTGGACGTCCATTGCCTGTCTTTATTGTCTTGTCTTGTCTGTGTCATGTGTCGTTGCTTTTACTGTTTGTGCATTTTTCATTATGGGAAAGAGCACTTCAATGCCTCTGTCCCTGACCCTTGATCACTGGACAAAATTCCGCTTAAGGGCTCAGAATCTTTCTTTTTCAGTAAACCGCTGGACCTGGCAGACTCTCTGTGCCTCAGAATGGCCCACCTTTGGATTCGGATGGCCCATAGAAGAATTTTTCTACTTCTCAGTAATTTAAAAAGTCAGAGATATTGTCTTTCAGGAAGGGCCACATAGCCATCCAGATCAAAAGCCATATATCTTAACCCGGCATTACCTCTGCAAATCTCCTCCATGGGTGAAGCCTTTCTTTGCCCCTGTCCCCGCTCCTAATCTTTCCCCAACGATCTCTCAAACCCTCTGCTCCTCCTCCTCCTCCACCCTCTTTTCTGCCTAAGTCACAAGATTTAACTCTACTGGACTCTCATCCCTCTCCTTATCCCTTGCCCTGGTCTCCCAACCCCCAACACCCTCTAAGTGATTCCCCTGCTGCTGACTCAGCCTCTCCGCCATTGGAGGAAGCTAAGCCAGCCCAGCACCCTCCAGAAAACTCCCCCGTGGCACACACAGCCCCTCCTCCCCTGGAGGAACCTGGCCCGGCTAAAGGAACTCACCGGCAATGAATGATTGAAAACCCTGGAACTCCCGTGATGCTCCCCCTCCGTCCCTATGTGCCAATGATTGATGATGGTCATGGGGAAAAAATGCAAGCCTACCAGTATTGGCCTTTCTCCTCTTCAGACCTATATAACTGGAAAAATAACAATCCCCCTTTTACCGAGGACCCCACTCGTCTCTCAGATGTGGTTGATTCATAGATGTTTTCACACCAGCCTACTTGGAATAACTGCCAACAACACCTAGGGACTCTCTTCATGACAGAGGAACAAAAGAGAATCCTCCTGGAAGCTAGAAAATAATATCCTCAGACCAGGTGGGTGACTGACACAACTTCCCAACATATTCAACCCAGCTTTCCCTAGAATCGACGAAACAGGGACCCCGATACCTTTGAAGGTAGGGAGCATCTGTTCACTTATCTCCGGGCTCTAATAGCGGGTATCTTAGTGGCTGCTAGGCGACCAACTAATTTGGCCAAGGTAATAGAGTTTATTCAAGGGCCTGACGTATCTCCCTCTATGTTTCTAGGGAGAATTATGGAGGCATATAGGAGATATACTCCTTTTGATACTCAGGCAGAGGCTCAAAAGGCATCTGTCATGATGGCCTTTATTGGGCAAGCTGCCCTGGATATTTAAAGAAATTTAAAACACTTAGATGGATTACAAGATATGACTTTGAGAGATTTAGTCAGCGAAGTCAAAAAGGTATACTATATGAGAGAAACTGAAGAAGATGAGGAAGCAAAGGAAGGATAAAAGAAACAAAAGACAGACTAAGGAATTGACTAAGGTCCTGGTCACAACAACAAATAGGCCAGAAATAAGAAACATGGAGACAGGAAGGGATACCTGGGCCCAAACTAGAGGCCACCCCTGGCCTCAGATCAATGTGCCTACTGTAAAGAAAAAGGACACTGGGCCAAAGAGAGCCCTAGAAAGAGACAGCCACGCCAGCCAGCCATTCTGACTCTGGAGGATGACTAAGAAAGTTGGGGATCAGATCCCCTCCCCGAGCTCAGGTTAACTTTTGAAGTGGAGGGCACCCCAGTAAACATTGAAGTGGATACAGGGGCAATATACTCAGCCATTAAGGCCCCATTTTGCCCTCTATCAAATAAAAGGTCTCTAATTCAAGGGGCTAATTGCAGTAAATATCGGGCTTGGACAACTAAGAGGACCTGGGACCAGGGGAAAGGAAAAATCCATCACTTCTTCCTAGTAATTCCAGAATGCCCGGCCCCATTGATGGGCAGAGTTCTGCTCAGCAAGCTCCAGGCCAAAATAACTTTTAACCCTGAAGGCCCCCAAGTGGAATTTCTAAATCCTTCAGTAAAAACTCCTATATTCACAGCTCTAACTATGTCAGTAGATAATGTACACCAAATCACTCACCTTAGTTCAAAGAAACTACATTCATTCATGAAGGATCAAGAACAGAGTTTTCCACTAACCAACTCACAGTTAAAGGAAATAACTGAATGGTTTACAAAAGCCTGTCAGGTCAATCAATTGGTTAATTCTTATCCTTCCAAGCATCCTGCAGGAAAGCACCTATGAGGAACCAGACAAGGACAATTCTGGGAAGTGTACTTTACTGAAATAAAGCCAGCAAGTTATGGACTTAAAAATCTCCTAGTCTTTGTAGATACATTTTCAGATGGATTGAAGCCTTTCCCACCAAAAAAAAAAAAAAAAAAAAAAAAAAAAAAGAAAAGGAAAAAAAGAAAAAAAAAGAAACAGTGCAAATTGTGGTGAAGAAGATCCTGGGAGATATTTTTCCAAGATACGGCCTGCCTAAAGTAATAGGGTGTGATAATGGACCCGCGTTCATAACCCACATAAGTCAGGGGTTAGCCAGGACCTTGGGGATTTATTGAAAGTTACATTGTGCTTATAGACCCCCGAGTTCAGGACAGGCAGAATGAATGAATAGAACCATTAAAGAGACCATAACGAAATTAAGCTTAGTGACCGGCATAAAATATTGGACTATGCTACTGCCTTATGAACTGTTTCATGCAAGAAATACTCCCTCTGTTTCTTTGTGTAACCTCACCCCCTATGAAATTTTCTATGGTGCCCCTCCTCCAGTAAGGGACCTAACTCCAACTCTAAGACCTAACGATCCCTTTCACACCCCCTTGCTTGACAGACTTAAAGCTCTTGAAAGAACTCAGGATACCTGTGAAAACAGATGGCCACTGCCTAACAAGCTGGGGACGAGAGGACTCCAAATCAACATCAAGTAAGATACTTCTTCTATGTAAGACGACATCAGGTGTCATCCCTGGAACCCCGCTTGAAAGGACCATACCAGGTGCTACTTATAACACCTACAGCGGTAAAGGTAGACAGAATCATTTCCTGGATCCATACCTCTCATCTCAAGCCTGCGGCCTGTTGAGACTCTGGCTGGAAACTGGAAAAGACTGGTAACCCTTTCAAATTGTGTATTCCTCATATTATTGCTACCTATAAACTCTGTTTGCTCAACCATGTAATTTCTTTTCTCCAATCTCAAATTGGACAAGTTAAACTTATGTTAATACCCCACTAGCAGACATAAAATGTGACACCCCCCAATGATCACTTTTATGACTAAAAGTAGCCAGAAGAAGAAGTGGGGAATGAAAGGTTAATAAAATAGGCACTTGTCACTTCCTGTTTTTCTGTACGCTTAACAAAACACTGTTGAAATCTTGAGAAATGTTTGCTAATCTTGTTCCCAGAATGTGCTGTCCCCAATGGCCAAACTACAGAATGCACTCCCTCACCCGGTTGCGTGCAAACTGCCCACTCGCCCTGATCCATTAATAAAATTCCCTCCCTGCCCTCTTCAAGGAAAGTATATAAGCTCTGCTTAAGCTGTTCTCAGCGCTCTCTGCTCTATTCAAGTGAGGTATGAGCACCAGCACGCTGGACCCCCAATAAACCCTTTGCTGTTGCATGAGATAGATTCTGGGTGGTCTCTTCCTCTGACGTTCACCTGACATTTACTTGGATGATTGAATGTAGAAAAGAACATCCATTGAAAACGGGATAGTCAGTGAGATTAGGAATATAGTTGGTAGGTTTAGGAAGAAGAGTGAATATTGGATTTGGAAAAAAAGTCCTTTAGCAATAGGGTTTCATATAGAGAGTGAATGTAAATGTCAGCACATGTGAAGAGTCAGTCACAATGATGAACTGGAGAAAACATGTAGGAAAGCAGATATCAATAGAGACATTATGAAATCAGGCAAAGCATAAAGTTAGTGATAGGATTACACATTCAACAGGGTTGACTTTAATTATATAATCTTAGGAAAAAAGAAATATGTAGTCATCAATAGGATTGACATTTGAGAGCATTAGGCAAGTGGACATGGATGATTTTAGTAATGCAGGTTCACTTTCCATTTAGGTTTTGGTACAATCTTAAGTGTGACCTTTGCATTTTGTGTTCAGAATATTACTGTGATACAATGTATATGTAGATCAGGTGACATGAGTATTTCTCGTAACCATTTCTGGGAGCAATATTTTGAAGACGTATAAATTAGTATTGGGGGTACAAAAAGTTGTACCCTGTGTCTATGAATATAGAGGTTTCCTGGCCTAAAGACATTTTGAGAAACTGCCTCTGAGGCTGGGCACTTGAAATATATGTTGTTGTCAGTAGCTTTAGCTTCCTTTGTAGTGAGACCATCAAAGCTAGATATGCATCTATGTGACCTGAAGGACATGTGTTCTTATTTTCCAATGAACATGGTGCAGCAGTGATGAATTCTCTTTTTGTAGGTAAACAATGGCCATTGGGGCTAAGCCTCTCCCCGTGTGGACTGTGAAGCCCTTTGGTCATACTCCACTTTTAATGGTCTTTCTTGCTGCTACAATGGGAGTTTGGTATTGGCTTCACAAAATACAAGGAGTTCAAATGGGTCGCAGTGCTGCATGGCATTCTGTCACATGTGGTTGGTCAGTGTCTGCTGGAGAACGCACCAACCAGGCTTCTATCCCACATAGCTTGCGCCCTTGTCCATAGCAACCTTATTCTGAACATTGCCCAGAAACGTCTCCATATACCAAGATGCCTTTTTACATAATTGTCTGCTGGCTGCACCATGTCAGTCACAGGACATTTGGAAGCCAATGGCAGATCTCCATGGCCACAGCACAGATGTATTATCACACACTTGCTAACCACTACTCTAGGCTCACTACTCAGAAGGCTCCAAATTACTGGCATCTCTGTTCTACAGCATTTTCATGAAACCCAGTCAATCAAGGCACTGTCTGGTATACTCCTGATCAGCAATAGGACATGGAAATGTTTCCAGTGCCACCTGGTCAAGGGAATGTCCAAAATTTCATGGTATTTATCTCTACATTTTTCAAGGATGAATTTGGAGCCACTGTGAGTTTCCCATTCATCCAGGAACCATAAAATTTTGAGGAAGCTCATTTGAATGAAACCTCTGGAGAACTCTCACAGGCAAGGCTTCCCAAAGAGGGGGCAAAAGGTCACATGAAGCCAGGCCCATTGAGGTCTACAATGTGAGATCCATGTGTGTTTTGTCTCTTAATTATGGCTGCCAACTCTTTAAAAATAAAATCATGTAATATCCTGGATGAGATTCCCATGGCGATGTGGGAAGCCATCCTGGGCCTAGAACTCAGTTTCCTAGGGCGACTCTCATACGTGGCCTCCTAAAATCCCAACATGACTTCATGGCAATACTTCCCTGAGTTCGGTTCCAGAACTCAGTCTTATGGGGAATCACACCAGTGTTCAAGCCCAGGTGGACCCAGTCATCTCTTCCAACCACCAACAAATGACCACAATTAAAACCAAAACCCTCTAAAATGGCCTTCAGCTTCTTCCATATAGACACTCAACATAAATTATATAACTGGTTCCAACTTTAAATAATGGATTGAATTGTTATCTGAAAATATACAGGAAATCTTATATTGATATACAATCATTCACTCCAACCAGTTATACATCTAATGGTAATTTTAGGGTTATGGTTTATCATGAAGAGTGTGGGAGTTTTGCTTCAAATTTTTATGGAAATCGAAAATAATGTGTTTGGAAAGAAGTCTCATGAGAAGAACAGTCAAGAAACCTGGAGGAATACATGTGTTCTGAAGCAGGAAATGATTGAAAGTGAAACAAATGCCTATTAATTTGTGAACCTGTGGATGAAATATATATCCTATGGTGTGCATAAACTGAAGAAATAGTAATGTACCAGTGTTAAATAAAATGAACTTCAAAATACACATCATGTCCCATAAGAATCTATTTGCATTGATGTTAAACTGCGTCAGCTACTGTAGATATATTAGGATTTTATGCACCATTCACTGAAGTTACTTTTCAGTACTAGAAAACAAATATGTATTTCAGGTGGATGTATATTTCTGAGAATAATCTTGTGAAAAGTTGATTATGAATCCACATACATGAACATGAATAAATTTAGGTAGTGTATATAGGACACATATATTTTATATTTTGAAAAATTTGGAGAGTATATATATATATATATATATATATATATATATATATATATATATATACACACACACACAAAACACAAACACAGACAATAAAACGTAGCAATATATATGCCAATCGAAATTCTTCATGAAATATATATCATCCACTGATGCAAAAATATTTATTTTACTTAACATGAATTTATGTATAATGTTTTTCTACTAGGAGGCTCCCCCATACGTTGAATTTTCAGTTCCAACAGCGTTTAGGAGAAGTGATCTCTTCTCACAATTTGAATCTGCTAAGTCAGCCACCTCACAAGAATATACGTGTGATACCATGTAGGATTCTATATGTGCATATAAAATACATGTGGTGAATAGGCTACAGAGAAAGGGAGCCAGGTATTCACATATTTTTTAACTTTAAAAACACATGGAGAATTATTTCAATTAAAAATTAGCTAGATTTATAACACCTACCCTATATCATGCAAAAGGCAACTCCAACTATACACCATGCCTCCTCTGAACTGCTTGTATTTCTATTCTATTTGGGTTATTTTCCTCCATCATATTAGTATTAGTAGTCATAGTCTAGTAGGATATGGGTTAGTGCCAGGGGTCCCGGCCGGCAGGACACATCAACGTGGGCATCGAACATAGTTGGGGAGGAAGGAAGGGACAAGAGACAGGAGAGATGACAGCCAGACAGGAGTTCTGATCAAGCTGCAAACTTTTATTGTTCTCACAAGGTGTTTATATGCTGCCGATGGGAAAACTCTCTTATCGGCAGTTGCTGGATGTCTTCACAGGGTTAGATAACCTCAGGATATTTCAGCAAGACAGATGGCGACAGGATGTCTCAGGGAGATAGATGGTTGTGGGATATCTCCCAGGCAGTATGTCTCCCAGGGGGCTGTTTCTTGTAAGTGTCAAGCTATTCTTTGAAGGAGAACTTCCTTCTAGGCACTGAAATCTCCCCCTTTCTTATATAAAATATTTGACCTACCTTACCGGCCATGTTTTTAGGGGGGGTTAGAAGCTCTGTTTGTCTAGGAGGCCTTAGAATATCTCCTGATCTGAGCAAGCATCTTTACTAGCAGATTTCATGGTGGCCTTGGCATGTTTTTGGAGGAGATGGCCTTGAAGGGGAAGCATGCCAACCGCCATGTACCAGAGCGTGTCACTCAGAGGTCTTGTGTTTGGGGATCCGTGGATCCATCCTTTTGCAGTCCTTCCTGCACCCTCCGATATTATGGCCTAACGTCCTCACTCCATGGGTTCGTCTTCCCCCAAGCCGAAGGGCCCATGGAGACGAACCCTTATGGCAAGGGCAGAAGATGGTTTGTCAGAGCTTTTACTTATAGTTTTATGTAAAAAAGAGAGATCTGTGGGGATGTAAACTTAAGAAATAAGCCTGTGAGAAGGGTAGAACATCCTTTTAAAAGTTGACAGCGTGGTCTTTCATCTTCAGATGATGATAGTGGATCTGAATGGGCTTAGAGGCCATAATATTAATGTGTTCTTTGATAAATTGTGCCACACTGTTTATAATGCAGGGTCCTATGGTCACCATTAAACGTAAACCCAACAAAGGGCCTAATAGGGGAAGAAGGTAGGGTAGAAATCCATTAAGCTTAGTCCAGAGGGGATTTTCAAATAGTTCTCTTCATCTCTTTTCTAGATCTTCTTGAAGCTGCTTAAATTTAGTGCATACTATGACTGATTTATTGGCATAAAAGCAGCATCGTTCCCCTAAGGCCAATCAAATATCTCCCTGGTTAGCAGTCAGCAAATTTAAACCTCGTCTGTTTTGAAGGAACACTTTTGCCAGGAAGTCTATTTGGTCCTACAAATCTTTAATGGTTTCTGATAGAGTTTGTACATCATTTTAAGTTGTTGAGACATGCGATGGTAAGGGTGTATAGCCGTGCCAAAGTCAGTGTACCTGTGCCCACAGCAGCTGTTATTCCAAGGCTGGCAATAAGTGGTAAGGCCTGTATCACCCGCCTCTGTCTTTTGACTAAGGTGTCTAGGCTAGAGGTTCGTCTCCTGGGACAATAGTTATATCAGGGAGTAATAAGGCAAGAACACAGTCACTGGTCCAATTCGCTGGAAGCCTGGGGAAGGCCACATTTCCTCCACACATAACAACTGTGCCATTGGGGGGACAAAGAGATGGGATGGGTAAGGAATAATTTTGTACTGTTGAGCAATTTCCAAAGGAAGTAATTCCAAAATCCATATCATAGGTATTATTCTACATCGCACCTAAACGACATAATGTAAAAGTGCCTATAGGCTATTTTTTAAAGGGAAATCCGGGTTGGCATGTATTATCATTGTCCATAGTAGAATTAATAGGAACTGCCATAGGAATGCTTGCCCCTGTTGTCATGCAGAGCCAGCAATTACCAGCAAGGGTGGGGTTGGAATTACTAAGGAAGGAGAAGGTAGTTTGCAAAATATCTAATGTATTGGTATCTAAACCTGGGAACTGGGATTTCGGCTACATTAAGGGATGATATGTGAGCTCAGGGATTTGGGGTTTCAAAAGTTTGATTATCTGAGGATGCTTGACAGAATAAGTGGGTCCTCTACCATCAGAGACCCCTGTAGGGGCCTTAATGGGCCAGTCGGAAGGTTTTCCGACAGTGCCTTGGCACCCAGCTGACTGTAGCTTGGTGTATTTGCCTTCTCCTCCCCGGTCAAAGAGAACGGGGGTATAATGAATAGTGCCCCCCCCTGCTTCATGAGTTTTAATTAGGGAGGCTTCAAAAAATCATTTTCCCTGCTTGTTAACACAAATTGAGGCCGACACATAACAAGAGACATGCATCGCCTGGGTATGCGTACGGGTTGCAGAACAATTTTGGAGAGCTTTACTTGTACTAGGGGGAATAATCTTTGGGTTGTTAACACATACCCATTTAGGCTGATGAACTCCTCTGAGTTTATGGTCAACCTCGGCACGGAGGTAAGCCACCTTAGTCATGCAGTCAGCAGTCTGGGTCCAACTAGTGGAAGCCTGAGTCCAAGATCCTCCCTTGCATTCACGGGGGCGGGGGGGCAAAAAGGTACTCCATGATGTTGGAAGGTGGAGGGCCAAGGCCTCCGTGCACAAACCTGTTCAGCATAAGTTCCTTAAGCAGGATCCTCACACAGATTGTTGGATGGATCCGAAAAAGAGGAAAAATTGTACTCATGGGGAGGGCCTCCGTCCCCGGTTTGAGGTAAGTCATTAACCTGTTTAACCAGGTGTTCTGTTAACCATCTTGGGGCTGCTAGCTCTTTGTCCAAAACACAAGCTGAGCCTCGTTCCCAGATGAGGACAGGATCTGGGCGTTTCCATTTATTTGTAAGGGGATTTCGCCACATAACAGGTGGGTGATCAGAATTGGAAAAGGGATGCCAGTGTCTGTCTGCAGCCGAAAGGCCTTCACTGTCTAGGGTAAGAAAAAAAAGGGCAAATAATGCATGGTTAAGGCAATGCCTGTGAGTGGTAAATACAAGGGCGGAAGCCTTAAGGCGGGATAGCCAAGTCTTTAAGGTAAGGTGGAACGTTCCACAATGCCTCGGCCCTGAGGTTTGTATTGAATTCCAGTAGTATGACAAAATTGCAAGGTAGCACAAAACTTTAAAATTGGCACTGGTATATGGAGGACAATTATCTGTTTTAATATGTATTGGTTTACCCATTATGGAAAAGGCTGAAACAAGATGAGAAAGGACATCTTTGGTAGTCTCTCCAGAATGTGGTGATGCAAAAATAAAGCTGCTGAAGGTATCGATAGAAACATGTATATATTTGGTTTATCCAAATTCAGGAAAATGAGTAACATCCTTTTGCCAAACCTGATTTGGCAGTAATCTTCAGGGGTTAACTCCCAAGTGTTGAATCGGGAGAGAGAGAGCGCAAGCAGGGCATTCTTTTACTATTTCTCGTGCCTGTTGCCTGGTAATTTTACAAAGTAATCAAAGGCTCTGGGAATTTAGTTGGTGAAGATTGTTTAGCTCCATGGCCTTTTGAATGGAGCCACCAAAAATTGGAAAGATGGTAGGAGTTGCTGCATCAGCTTAAGCATTACCTGTGTTAGAGGACCGGAAAGATCAGAGTGTGCCCTGATGTGTCCTAAGAAAAATGGGTGTTGTTTGGCCTGAATTAGCTGCTGAAGCTGGTGAAACAGAAAGGCCGCATTGGAAGAAGCTTTAATGGCGGGTGAAATCTCCAGCAGGGGCACAGAATGAGCAATGTAGGCACTGTCTGTATGAATATTAACAGGATTATCACAAAATGTTATAAAAACTTGTGTTATGGCAAACAATTCCACAAACTGTGCTTAATGATAGACAGTATCAAAGGTGGTAGGCTGGTTATTTACAACAAAGACCGCACAGCCATTACTGGAACCCTCTGTAAAGACAGTAAGGGCTTGAGGACTGGGAGCCTTTTGAGTAATTTTGGGAAAAATGAATGGATGTATCTGGACAAAATGTAAAAGGGTGTCATTGGGGACATGGTTATCAATTGTTCCCAAATGGCCTGATTGGGCAATACCCCATTCATCCCCTCTCTGTAGTAAAAATTGGGTTTGGTGATTAGTATATGGAATTAAAATATTATCAGGGTCTTTGCCAAAATGTTGTCGAGAAAGCAAATGACCTTTAATAATAATAGAAGCTACCTGAGCAAGATAAACGGTAATAAACTTGGAGGATGTGGTGGATAAATGGACCCAAAGTAAGGGGAAGCCTTTATTTTTAAAATATGGATATCCTGTCAAAATTTTTCTGAGGGTATATGAGGAGTGTGTAAAAGAACCAGAACCAGAGGAAGGTTATAAGAAATTTGTGTAACAAACAGTTTGGCAAGGGCTTCTGTGACTTGGTTTAATGCCTGTCATGCCTCGGGAGTAAGCTTTTGAGGGGAAGAGGGGTAGGAATCACCTCTCAAAATATCATTAAGGGGCAAAAGTACACAAGTGGGTAATTTTAAATATGTTCTTAGCCATTGAATATCTCCCAGTAATTTTTGAGAATCATTAAGGGTGTGAAGATGGTCCACACGTAGTTGTATTTTAGGAATTTGGATCTGATTATCTTGAAGTTTAAGGCCCAAATAGGTATAAGGGTCCTGTGTTTAAACCTTATCAGGAGCTATCTGTAGTCTCAAGGTAGTGAGTGTTTTCTAAAGGTCCAAGTAACAATTATTAAGGTCATGGTAATTAGGTGCAGCAATTAAAGAATCATCCATATTATGTAAAACTTAAAATTGTGGTCATCACTCTCTCACAGGGTCTACTGCTTGAACAGCTTATTTTTAGCAAAGACTAGAGCTGTTGGCCATACCTTGGGGAAGAACCTTCCATTGAAATCTCTGCATAGGGCCGTGGAAATTAATGCAAGGGAGACTAAAGGCAAAATAGGGTCTATCCTCGGGATGTAAAGGAATGGTAAAAAAGCAAACTTTTAAGTCAATAACCATTTTACAATAGTTTTTGGGAATAGCCACTGGTGTGGAAATTCCAGGCAGTAGTGCTCCCATCAGGCACATAACTTTATTTATGGCACACAAATATTGTAAAAGACGCCATTTGCCTGATTTTTTCTTGATAACAATAGGAGTATTCCATGGTGAGGTTGAGGGCTCTACATGGCCGGCTGCCAGCTGTTCCTGCACTAACATGGAGGCAGCCTCCAATTTTTCTGGGGGGTAAGGGGCCACTGATCCACCCACACAAGAGTCTGAGTCTCCAAAATCATTTTAGCTGCATGGGGTACAGGAGGGTCAGGAACCGACACTAAAAATCAGAATACCCAAGTCCATATGTATTTGTTTTTTTTATGGGTTTTATAGTCCCCACCAGTCCTTGTCTCAGTCTCACAAGGCCTGTACCAGGGACAAAATTCATACAAAGCATTTGATGAGTCACCATGGAATTGGGACTGGCAAGAATAACTTCCATTTGACTCAAAATATCTCGGCCCCATAGGTTAACAGGGAGGTCAGGAACAATGAAAAGAGTGACAGTCACCTTATTACCCTCTTTATCAGTCCAGCTAAAAGCCCTAGAACTGACATGGAAATTTTTTGACTCTTAACCCTTTTAGATCATTCAAGGATGGGGTGATGGGCCAACCTGATGGCCAGTATTTGTGAGAAATAATTGTGGCATCAGCTCCAGTATCTAGAATTCCTTGGAATTCCTTTCCTTCAATAAGTAAGGTAAGGGTGGGTCTATTGTGAGAAATGGGCTGAACCCAATATACATCAGAGGAGCCGAGGGAGGCTGTCCCCCGTTGTAGGTTTGGGCAGTGGAAGTGCCTCCTGAATCCAAGGGAAGGAATGTTAATTGTGCAAGTCTTGTTCCTGCTGGGATGGCCGGAACTCCATTAATAGCTGTTGCCAGTATTTTTATTTCTCCAGTGAAATCATTATCATTAATGCCAGGGAAGACCTGAACACCATTTAACGTAGCAGAGGCTCTTCCAAGAATAAGGGCACTCGTATGAGATGAAGGGGGACCCATAATTCTAGGGGGTATTATCTGGTGCCCTTGCATTGAGTCTAATATTGTATCGGTGGTAGCACAGAGGTCCAATCCTGCGCTGCCTGGGGTGGCTAGTTGGAGGGAGGCAATTGTGGGGAAGAATTTTGTGGTAGGTTTGGAGTTTGGGAGGGAACAAACCTTATTGCCCCTGGTTTTGTCCTGGGGGAGGTCGTGGCCAGGGGCTGGCCCCGCAGGGAGTTTCCTGAGAAGCAGGAAGAAATAGACTGTCTGAGGCCATTTGTCTTAGATCTACACTTACTGGCCCAGTGATGACATTTACCACATCTAGAACAAAGGGTAGCTGGGGGCGATTTAGCCCCAGTTTGAGGAGATGATATTCCTAGGCTTTGTTTGCCTTTCGGACACTTGCTTGCAAAATGGCAAGGTTGTTTACAAGTAAAGCAAGTACATGAGCCAGGATTGTGAAAGGCCTTGGAAAAGGGGGCACGTAGGGCGAGACCCATGGCATGGGCTGCACCCACCCCTGCACAGAGTCTAATAAAGTCAGAAAGTTTCCCTTTTTCCTTATGTGGTCGAAGAACATCCTGACATGCCGGGTTGGCGTTTTCAAAGGCAAGATGTTTTACAAAAGTTCTTTCGCTTTCGCTTGGTCCAAGCAAGCAATCTGCAGCTAGGTTAAGCCGGGGAACAAAGTTTCTATAAGGGTCGTTGGGTCCTTGTCAAATATTTGCCAAAGAAGTGGTAGCCGAGCTCGTTTGAGGGAGGCATCTCCAAGCATGTAAGCCAGCCATCTGAATCTGCGCCAAAAGTCCAGCAGGGAAACGTGCCTATTTAGTTTTAGTGTCAAATGGCTCATAGCCCACTAGCTTAACATATATTCAGGATTTATAGGAGGCCTTAGTTAATTTTTTTTGAGCAGTTTCCTGACAGTGCTCCTTGAAATCTGCATTCCATAACAGGAAATCTCCGGCACTGAGGGTAGCTCGGTCTAAAAATTTCCAATCATTGGGAGTAAGCCATTGTGCGCTGTGGCTTTCTAATAAAGTCAACGTGTAGGGCACAGTGGGGCCATTGTAAGCACAAGTCTTTTTATGTTTTTCAAGAAAACGCAGGCTTAATTTTTTGTAGACACTCTGGGTTCCTTCCTGCCTAGGGGTGAACTCTTCATCCTCTGAGTCCTGATCTCCTTGATCCATTTCCCCCGCTTCCTCCTCTTGATCCTCCTCTAAGTCTTTGACCTCAGCCTTTGCAGGCATATCTATCTGACTGCGGGTGACTGGGAAGGGGAGAACAGGCTGATGGAGTGGCTTAGCCTTTGTATTAGACCACCGTGGGCCAGCTTTCATTGACTCCATGCCTAAGGCTAATGAACAGAGCTCAGAGTCAAGGGATCTTAATTCTTTTAAAAGTTTGATCTGTTCCCATCTATGTTGGAGAGACTCTCACAAGGGAGCCAGGCTAGGCAAGGGAAGTGGGGAAAAAAATATCTGGGTGGCATTTTGCTCCTGAAGGGCTGGAGCACAAAAGGCAGGAGGGATATAGGAGGTAGGTAGATGTGTAAGTCCTATAGGCTGTGGCAGGGTCCTGAGAGGTGGCGCATCTTCTGAATGGTAGCTTACTGCTTCCTTCTCCAAGGTAGCCTCCGTCCCAGGGGTCAATGTGTCTCTGGGATTTAAAACTCGATAAAGGCGTCTGGTAACCATTAGAGCCTTATTCATTAGGGTGGTATTTTGAGGGGGACCAGGAAGGTTCCCAGGGTCCTGGGGAGACTGAGAAGGGTCAATGTCTATACTAACTGATGGGCATGCCTTGGGGAGACGAGAGGTGTTTTGCATAGTCTCTTCTCCAATCCTGACAAGTTGTAAGGTACCATTGTCAAAGGGTGAACTTTTAAGAATTTCATTAATTAAGTTCCAGTAAGAAAATGTGGGAACTTGCACTTTTTCTGGGCCAAAGGTTTAATAATAATGTTTTAAAGAGTCTCTTACTCTAAGCCATCTTTTACCATCAATGGTCACTTCAAGGTGAAACCATGGACACAATTCTCCTATGTATTAGAAAAAAAAATTTAAGTCCTTTTTCTTAACACGCACCCCCATGTCTTGAAGGACTCCTTGAGGCCTGACAAAAACAAATCATGTGGCGAAACTGCTTGTCCCATGGTGGGTCACTCACCGTGCGTCATCCCCACTCTCCTCCTGGATCTGTCTCTTGGTGGTGTCTGCTGAGGCAATCGCAAGCTCCACTTGATGAAGTCTTCCAGGAGGACGGGGTTCCCAATGAGTCAAAGGCTCGAGCCCCAGTCAGTGGGTGCCAGTAGTCCCTGCTGGAAAGACACATCAACAGGGGCAGCGAACCTAGATGTGGAGGAATGAAGGGACAAGAGACACGAGAGATGACAGCATGACAGGAGTTCTGATCAAGCTGCAAACTTTTATTTTTCACACAGGGGCATTTATATGCTGGAGATGGGAAAGCTCTCTTATCCGAAGTTTCTGGATGTCTTCACAAGGTGAGATAAACTCAGGATGTTTCAGGAAGACAGATGGCAACAGGATGTCTCAGGGACACAGTTGGCTACAGGATGTCTCGCAGACAGGATGTCTCCATGGGGGCTGTTTCTTGTAAGTGTCAGGCTATTCTTTAAGGTGAATTCCTTCTACCCCTGACAGTCAGGGATTCAGTATTTCGAATGGAAAATTGGAAAAAGAATCCAATGTGTATTCAAAACAATGCCTTGACATTACCTTCATCCCAAGTAAGACACAATTAGAGGAGAAGAGTTAGAAAATCTGTGAATACACATCTGGAATAGAAAATGCTCAGGAGTTCACAACCTTGGAGGTGGTATAGGAGTTTCCAAAAGTAAGGGACAGGGTAAAAACTCCACAAACATGGAGCTCTGCTGCCCTAAAGATTTCTTGAGAAACTTCATCTGAGGTTGTTTTTAGGAGCTTTAGCTTCCTTTGTAATGAGACGATCAAAGCTGGGTCAGAATCTATGTGACCTAGAGGACATTGTTTCTTATTTTCCAATGAACATGAGGCAGCAGTGCTGAATTCTCTCTTTGTAGGTAAACTGTGGCCACTGGTGGCTAAGTGTCTCCCAGTGAGGAATGTGAAGCCATTGGTCATCCTCCAATTTTTGTGGTGTTTCTTGCAGCTGCACTGGGAGTTTGACATTTGCTTCACGAAATACAAGAAGTTCAACTGGGACACAGTGATGGAGGGAGTTCTGTCACGTGTGGTGGGTAAGGGTCTGCAGGAGAATGCACCAACAAGGCTTCTATCCCACATAGCTTGCCCCCTTGACCATAGCAATCTGATTGTAAACATTGCCCTGAATCCTCTCCATATAACAAGATGCCTTTACATACAAGGGTCTGTGGCTTGTAGCATGTCAGTCACAAACCATTTGGAAGCGAAGGGCAGATGCAGATGACCCAACCACAGATGTTTTAACACACACCTGCACACCACTGCTCTAGGCCGACTACTCAGCAGGCTCCAAATTACTGGCATCTCTGTTCTACACCATTTTCATGAAATCCAGTCAATCAAGGCACTGTCTGGAACACTGATGGTCATCAATAGGATATCCAAAGGTTCTCCATGGCCACCTGGTCATGGGAATGTCAAAAATTTAAAGGTGTTTATCTAGCCATTTTTCAAGGGTGAACTTGGAGGCACTGTGGGTTTCAATTCATTCAGGAACGATTAAATGGAGAGGAAGCTCATTTCAATGAAAGCTCTGGAGAACTATCACACGCAAGGCTTCCCAAAGACAGGCCAAAAGGTCCCATGAAGCCAGACCTACTGAGGTCTAAAATTTGAGGTCCATGTGTGTTTTGACTTGCAACTATGGCTGCCAAGTCTTTAAGAATAAAATCATGTGATATCCTTCCCGAGATTCCCAGTGCTCTGTGGAAAGCCAACCTGGGCCCAGATCTCACTTTCCAAGGGCGACTCTCATGTGTGGCCTCCTAAAATCCCAACACAATACAAGGCAATACTTCTTTGAGGTAAGTTCCAGAACTCAGTCTCTAAGGAGAATCACACCAGTGTTCAAGACCAGGTGGACCCAGTCATCTATTCCAAGCGCCACACAAATGACCGCAATTAAAGTCAAGACACTCCCACATGGCCCTCATTTTCTTCCATATAGACACTCATCATAACCTCTGGCTGGAGGTTTCCATGAGGGGCACAGCCCAAGACAGTGTCCAAAATAAGCTCCCTTGCATCCATTTGCCTAAAGTCAGTGTGGCCGGGACATCCTTCCTGTGAACCAGGAGTGTTCAAAGAGGCCTGCCGTTAATATTGCTCTTATTCTCGATTTTGAGGCCTACTGACTGTGGGGTTTAGATTCTTTATGTTAATTGGAGTCATGAGAAAACCCAAGAACCTATGGTCTAGTGTCTGCAGGGCTTTGAAGAACTCATTTGACGCAAAGGATCTGTATTCTCAATGATGGAAGTCAGAAACCTTACAGAGGAAGGTGAGAGACTTCATCCAAAATTACTGCTCTTTTGGCTTTTTGATTTGGATGCACACATGGGATTTTTCTTTAGATCCATCAGGTGCTGAGAATCTAAGCCACAGCCTCACACAGGGCCAAGAGGCTGATTCAGACACATCCCTTTCCAAAGCAATTAAGAAAGAGCCACAGGTAATGTCCATACATTTCCATTTGAAAACTGTTTTCTTCAGGCTTCAAAAAGGCGTAGCCTGAGGCAAAGACCTTCCTGACATTCAGGGCAACAGAAGGATATGTAAGCAAAAGGCCCAAAGCGGGGTTTCTCCACTGAGACTTTCCTGGTCACACTGATATCTGAGTTTTCTGAGATGCTCATCATTTTCTTCAGCTCTCTAGTGCATGGCCGTATCACAGAGCGTGGAGGTGGTACATATCTTGGACACAATACCATGAGCGTATTCTGGAGATTGCCCATAATTCAGGTAGAGAACAGGAACTTAAGAAGATATTAGGTGTTGCCCATCCATTATGCAAGTCGCAGACAATTCATAAATTGGGCAGAATGAATGCTGGGAAGATTTCTACTAGAAAGGACACATGTATTTATGCATTCTCTTTTCTATTGTCTACAACCATGGACACAGTGGGATACACAGACATAGAAAGACTAGCCTTGTCAAACGACTTACTAGAATCGGTTCACACCAAACCAAACAAACCGACTTTCTTACCTATTCTCAGAACATGAGACAAAACCACAAACAAATACCCACACCCACACCCACACAGACCCCCAAGTACGTCTGTGACAATATGGAGTGTCGTTTGATAGTGGGCCATAATAAATTCCCTCATAATGGGCTGTCCTGTCTCAGATCTAGTCTCTTTGGCAAACTTTGTGAAGCTGTAAGGAGCCAGTGGTGAGCCACTATCTGCTTTCTCAGGAAAGGCCCCTCTTCAGACCTTCCTGGCATTTGGCCATCCTCACATAAGTAGGTACCAAGAAAGACTGACTCTGTCTTTGGTAAATCCGAAAAATTTTGACCACTGGGACTGGGACTGGGACTGGCTCTGGATGCCTGGCTACCTGGATCCCAAGTTCAGAGAATGCCATCACCAAGGAAGTGAGGTGAGGTCACTTCCTTCAGGAACTGAATGAGGTCCCTACCTTGGCAACCACTTTGTCCTAACAGTTGCTTCCAAGGGTCCCATGAGATGGAGGCTGCACCTACTTACTCTGACATTTTCACAAGTTAGAATGGTATACAACCATAGGCACCCAGGAACAGCTCTCCACACAGCCCTGGTTTGCTGCATCTTCTTTACATTAAGAAGAGAGAGGCTGATTCCTACACAACCCTTCATCCTGACCAGGTTGTTTGCCATGGAAGATGACTTTTGCTCTCTGAGGTCCTTAATAGCTGCCTACATCTTCTCCAGGGATCATTTCTTTAATGACCTTTGAGGTTCTCAGCAGGTGAAAGATCCCTTAATTTCTGTCTTGTAAGACCAACTCTGTCCCTGCTCTTCTGTAAAGTTAGATTGAGGGAAGAGTGTATGGTTAGGGTTAATAACATGTTCAATCTGTGTTAGGAACTATTCTGCTAGATGAATAATATTATTGGGAACCTACAATATTTATAAGAATATGTAGGTGAAATATATGTATGAAAACAGAAATCTAAGACTTGAAGCCCTGAAGGGCATTGGGCCCTTCATTGGGATACTTAGTGTTGACTTACTTTCTGCACAGATGTCTCAGATAAATCCATATACAATGGCATAGGACCTTGTACATTGGATGATTGAATGTGGAAGAGAACATCAAGTCAAAATGGGATAGTAGGTAAGATTAGGAAGATAGTTGGTAGGTTTTGGAAGGAGAGTGAGTATAGGATTTGGAAAAAAAAAACTTCTTTAGCAATAGGGTTTCTGTTAGAGGGTGAAGGTAAATGTCAGCACATATGAAGATTCAGTCACAACGATGAACTTTGGAAAATATGTAGGAAATCAGATAACAGAGACATTACAAAATCAGGGAAAGTATAAAGTGAGTGATAGGATTAGACATTTTGAACAGGGTTGAGTTTGACTATATAATCTTAGGAAGAAACAAATATGTAGTCACCAATAGGATTGACATTTGAGAGTATTAGGCAATGTGGACATGGATGTTTTTAGTAATCCCTGTTCACTTTCCTTTTAGGCTTTGGTACAATCATAAGTGTGACCTTTGCATTTTGTGTCCAGAATATTACTGTGATAAAATGTATATGTAGATCGTGTGACATGAGTATTTCTTCCAGCATTTCTGGGAGCAATGTTTTGAAGTCCTATAAATTAGTATTGGTGGTACAAAGAGGTATACACTGTGTCTATGAATATAGAGATAGTGCATGAATAGACCACATTGTGAATAAATAATATAACTGGTCCCACTTTAAATAATAGATTGAATTGATATCTGAAAATATATAAGAAATCTTATATCGATATACCATCATTCATTCCAACCAGCAATACATCTAATGGTAATATTAGGGTTATGGTTTATCACGAAGTGTCTTTGAGTTTTGCTTCAAAAGTGATCATGGAAATCGAAAATAATGTGTTTGGAAAGAAGTCTCATGAAAAGACCCATCAAAAACATGGAGGAACACACGTGTTCTGTAGAATAATGTGATTGAAAGTGAACAAAATGCCTATAAATTTGCAAAGTTTTGGATGAAATATATTTGCTATGATGAGCATAAACTGAAGAAATAGTAATGTACCAGTGTTGAATAAAATAGATGTCAAAATGCACAACATGTCCCATAGGAATCTACTTGCATTGATGTTAAACTGGTTCAGTTACTGTGGAAATATTAGGATTTGTATGCACCATTCACTGAAGATAGTTTTCAGTACTAGGAAACAAATATGTATTTCAGGTGAATGAATAATTTTGAGAATACTCTTGTGAAATTTTGATTATAAATATACATACTTGAATATGAATGAGTTTAGGGAGTGTATAACAAGATATATATTTCATATTTTGAAAAATCTGGAGAGTGTGTGTATATATATATATATATATACATACACAAACACACAGACATTAAAAATAGCATAATATATTCCAATTGAAATTCACCATGAAATATATGTCATCTACAGATCCAAATATATTTATTTTATTGAATATATATTTATGTATAATGTTGTTCAACATGGAAGCTCACTCATAGATTGAATTTTCAGTTCCAACAGCGTTTAGGAGGAGTGATCTCTTACAATTTGTATCTGCCAAGTCAGTCACCTCACAAGAATGTACGTGTGGTATCAGGTAAGATTCTATAATTGCATGTAAAAATATATGTGCTGAATAGGCCACAGAGAAAGGGATGCCTTGACATTACAATCACCGAGACTAAGGCACAATTAGAGGAGAAGAGTTAGAAAATATGTGAATAAATATCTGGAATGGATATCAGGAGTTCACAACCTTGAAGACGGTAGAGGAGATTCCAAAAGTAAGGGACAGGGAAAACAGTCCACAAACATGGAGCTCTGGTTCCCTAAATCCTTCTTGAGAAACTGACTCTGAGTTTGGGCACTTGAAATATATGTTGTTGTCGGGAGATTTAGCTTCCATTGTAGTGAGACAATCAAAGCTGTATCTGCATCTATGTTACCTGGAGGACATGGTTTCTTATTTTCCACTGAATATGTGGCAGCAGTGCTGAATTCTCTTTTGTAGGTAAACTGTGGCAACTGCGGGATAAGTGTATCCACATGTGGACTGTGAGGCCATTTGGTCATCCTCCACTTTTCGTGGTGTTTCTTGCTGTTGCACTGGGATTTTGGTATTTGCTTCATGATATACAAAGAATTCAACAGTTACCCGGTGCGTGAGTGAGTTCAGTCACTTTTGTTAGGTCAGGGTCTGCAGGAGAATGCACCAACCAGGCTTATATCCCACATGACTTTCCCCCTTGACCACAGCAACCTGATTCTAAACATTGCCCTAAATCCTGTCCATATGACAAGATGCCTTTACATACAAGGGTCTGCTGGCTGCACCATGTCAGTCACAAGCCATTTGGAAGCCAATGGAAGATCCACATGGCCCCACCACAGTTGTTTTATTACACACCTGCCCACCACTGCTGTAGGCCCACTCCTCAGCAGGCTCCAACTTCCTGGTATCTCTGTTCTGAACCATTTTCATGAAAACCAGTCAATCAAAGCACTGTCTTGTAATCTCATGATCAGCCACAGGATATCCAAAGATTCTCCAGTGCCACCTGGTGATGGGAAGTTTCAAAATTTCTTGGTATTTATCTAGCCATTTTTCAAGGTTGAAGTTGGAGGCACTGTGTGTTTCATTTCATTCTGGAACTATTACATGGTTAGGAAGCTCATTTCAATGAAATCTCTGGAGAAGTCTCACAGGCAAGGCTTCCCAAACAGTGGCCAAATGATCACATGAATCCAGGCCCATTAGTATCTACATTGTGACATCCATGTGTGTTTTGACTCTCATATATGGCTGCCAAGTCTTTCAGAATAAAATCATGTGGTAACCTGGCTGAGATTCCCAGTGCTCTGTGAACAACCACCCTGGGCCTAGATCTCATTTTCCAAGGGTGACTCTCATGTGAATCCTCCTAAAATCCCAACACCATTCATGGCAATACTTCTCTGAGGTGAGGTCCACAACTCAGTCTCTAAGGGGAATCACAACAGAGTTCAAGCCAAGGTGGACCCAGTCATCCCTTCCAACGCCCACACATGACCACAATTAAAACCAAAACACTCCCACATGGCCCTCATCTTCTTCCATATGGACACTCATCATTACCTCTGGCTTGAGGTTTCCATGAGGGGCACAGCCCAAGACAGTGTCCAAAATAACCTCCATTGCCCATCATTTGCCTAAAGTCAGGGTGGCCTGGACATTCGTCCGGGGAACCAGGAGTGAGCAAATAGGCCTGCTGTTAATATTGCTTTGCTCCTTCATTTTGAGGCCTACTGACTGTCAGGTATAGATTCTTTATGTGATTTGGATTCTGGAGAAAACCCAAGCACCTATGGGATAGCCTCTAAAGGGCTTTGAAGAACTCATTTGATCCAAAGGTTCCTATTCTCACTTGAAGGAGGTAAGGAACCTTACAGGGGAAGGCGAGAGACTTCTTCCATAATGACTGCTCTTTTGGCCAATTTAGTTTTGGATGCAAACATGGGATTTTCTTTACATCCATCATGTGCTGAGAATCTAAGCCAAAGCCTAACACAGGACCTAGAGCCTGATTCAGACATATCCCTTTCCAATGCAATTAAGCAAAGAGTCACAGGTGATCCCCATTGATTTCCATTTGAAAACTGTTTTCTTTAGGCTTCCCAAAGGGGTGGCCAGAGGCAAAAAGCTTCCTGACATTGAGGGCAACAGAACAATAGGTACCAAAGCAGTATTTCTCCACTGAGACTTTCCTGATCACACTGATATCTAAGTTTTCTGAGATGCTTGCCATTCCCTTCAGCTATCCAGTACATGGCCATGTCACAGCGCTTGGTGGTGGTACACATCTTGGACACAAAACCATGAGCCTATTCTGGAAAGTGGCCAGAAATCAGAAAGAAAACAGGAACTTAGGAAGATATCAGGGGTTGCCCATCGATAATGCAAGCCACAGTCCATTCATAAATGGGAAGTATGAATCCGGGGAAGCTTTCTACTAGACAGGACACATCCATTGAAGCATTCTCTTTTCTAATGTCTACAACCCCTGACACAGTGGGATACACAGACCTAGAAACACTTGCCTTTTCAAACGACTTACTAGAATCAATTAACTCCAAACCAAACAAACTGCCTTTCTTACCTATTCTCAGAACATGAGACAAAACCACAAACCCACATCCACACCCACAAATGCACCTCCTTCCCCCAAGTAGGTCTGTGACTATCCGGAGTGTCCTCTGACTGGTGGGCCATACTATGTTTCCATGAAATGGCCTGTTCTGTCTCAGATCTGTTCTCCTTGTCCAACTCTGTGATGTTGACAGGAGCCAGCGGTGAGCCACAACCTGGTTTCTCAGGAAAGGGCCCTCTTCAGAGCTTTACTCGCATTTGGCCATCCTCACATCAGTAGGTACCAAGAAAGACTGACTCTGTCCTTGGTAAATCCAAACAAGTGAGATCACTGGGACTGGGACTGGGACTGGCTCTGGGTGCCTGGCTTCCTGGACCACATGTTCAGAGATTTCGAACACCAAGGAAATGACGTGAGGTCACTTCCTTCAGGAACTGAATGAGGTCACTGCCTTGGCAAACACATTGTCCTAATAGTTGCTTCCAAAGGCCCCATTAGATGGAGGCTGCCCCTAGTTCCTGTGACACTTTCACAAGTTAGAATGGTATATCATCCATAGGCACTCCAGAACAGCTCTCCACACTGGCCTGTTTTGGTCCATCTTCTCTACACTAAGAAGAGAAAGGCAGATTCAGACACATCCCTTCATCCTGACCAGGTCGTTGGCCATGGAAGGTGACTCTTACTCTCTCAGGTCTTTCATACCTGCCTACATCTTCTACAGGGATCATTTCTGCATGGACGTTTGAGGTTCTCAGCAGGTGGAAGATCCCCTAAATTCCTGTATTGTAAGACCAACTCTTTCCCTGCTCTTCTGTAAAGTTAGATTGAGGGAACAGTGTATGGTTAGGGTTAATAACATGTTCGATTTGGGTTAGGAATTGTTCTGCTGTATGAATAATGTTATTGGGAACCTGTGATATTTATAAGACTATAGAGGTGAAATATAAGTATGAAAACAGAAATCTAGGAACGATTGGAAGCCCAGAACGTCATTGGGCACTTGATTGGTATACATAGCTTTGAATTACATTCTGCACAGATGTTTCAGTTAAATAGATAATCATGGTAATAGGACCTTGTACATTGGATCATTGAATATAGAAGAGAACATCCACTCAAACTGGGATAGTTGGTAGGATAAGGAAGATAGTTGGTAGGTTTCAAAAGAAGACTGAGTAAAGCATTTGGACCAAAAGTTCTTTAGCAATAGGGATTCAGTGAGAGAGTGAATGTCAATGTCAGCACATGTGAAGAGTCATTCACAATGATGAACTGGAGAAAAGGTGTAGGAAAGCATTTATCAATAGAGACATTAGGAAATCAGGCAAAGTTCAAAGTGTGTGATAGGAAAATACATTTTTAACAGGGTTGAGGTTGAATATATAATGTTAGGAAGAAACAAATATGTAGTCACCAATAGCAATGATATTTGAGAGTGTTAGGGAACAAGGACATGGATGATGTTAGTAATACATGGTCACATTCAATTTAGGCTTTGGTACAATCATAAGTGTGACCCTTGTATTTTGTGTCTGGAATATTACAGAGATAAATATATATGTATATCAGGTGAGTAGAAAATTCATGATGAAATATATATCATCTACAGATCCAAAAATATTCATTTTACTTAACATGGATATATAGGTGAAATATAAGTATAAAAACAGAAATCTAAGTAAGATTTGAAGCTCAGAAGTGCATTGGGCAATTGATTGGGATACATAGCATTGAATTACGTTCTGCATACATATCTCAGATAAATCGATAAACAATGGCATATGACATTGTACCTTAGATGATTGAATGTAGAAGAGAACATCCACTCAAAAAGGGATAGTCGATAGAATCAGGAAGATAGTCAGTATGCTTTGGAAGAAGAGTGAGTATAGGATTTGGACCAAAGTTCATTAGCAATAGGGTTTCGGTTAGAGAGTGAATGTCAATGTCAGCACATTTGAAGGGTCAGTCACAATGTTGAACTGGGGAAAATATGTAGGAAAGCAGATATCAATAGAGACATTAGGAAATCAGGCAAAGTATAAAGTGAGTAAAAAAAATAGACATTTTCAACAGTTTTGAGATTGAATATATAATCTTAGGAAGAAACAAATATGTAGTCACCAATAGGATTGACATTTGAGAGCATTAGGCAACCTGGACATGGATGTTTTTAGTAATCCATGTTCAGTTCCCTTTTAGGCTTTGGTACAATCATACGTGTGACTTTTGCATTTTGTGTCCTGAATATTACTATGATAACATGCATATGTAGAATCAGTTGACATGAGTATTTCTTCCACCATTTCTGGAGGCAATATTTTGAAGACGTATAAATTAGTATTGGGTGTACAAAGAGGTGTACCCTGTGTCTATCAATATAGAGGTAATGCATGAATAGACCATACTGTGACCAAATAATATAACTGGTTCCACTTTAAATAATGCATTGAATGGATACCTTTAACTAAGTAAGAAATCTTATATTGATATACAATCATTCTTTCCCACCACTTATACATGTAATGGTAATATTAGGGTTATGGTTTATCATGACGGGTGTGTGAGTTTTGCTTCAAAAGTGATAATGGAAATCGAAAATAATGTGTTTGGAAAAAAGTCTCATGAAAAGAGCAGTCAAGAAACATGGAGGAATACGTGTGTTCTGTAGCAGGAAGTGATTGAAAGTAAAAAAATGCGTATAAATTATCTAAATTGTGGATGAAATATGCATCCTATTATGTGCATAAACTGGAGAAATAGTAATATACCAGTGTTGAATAAAAATGAACGTCAAAATACACATTATATCCCATAGGAATATTCTTGCATTGATGTTAAACTGGGTCAGTTACTGTAGAAATATTAGAATTTTTTTTGGTGTTATAATACAATTTATTTTAGCACTAGCATGCCACAGAAGGTAGAGGGAAGAGCAATGGATTTTCAGTTATAGCATTAATTATCTAACATTAAATGACTACTTTGGGGAGTGTAGAAATTACATAAGGCTATATAACATTTTTTTTTATTTAACATTCATAAAACCTTGGAATTATGGTAATATTTCTAGTTTTTCTTTCTTTCTTTTTTCAGTTTGTGATAGACCTTCATTTTATTTATTTGTATCTGGTGCTGAGAATATAACCCAGTGCCTCACAAATGGTAGACAAGCATGATACCACTGAGCCACAAACCCAGCCCCTCCACTTTTATCTTATCATTAAAACACTCCTCTCCCTCTTCTTTTCTCACTTTCTTCCTCATTTTCTTCCTTCTTTCTCTTCCTTTTTCATTATCCCTCCATATGTATTTTTCTCTCATGTAATTACAAACAGTAGTATGCTATGAAATTTACATTTAAGACAGTTTTTTATAGTCATTCTTTTTTCTTGAGAAAATTTAAAAATTATAATCACCTGATAGATATATTACAATACATTAATTATACATATTATCTATATTCATGCATATGTATTACATATGTTATATATATATATATATATATATATATACATATATATATATATATATATATATATATATATATATATATATTTAAAAGTACTTTGATTAGCCTGTTTGAAATAATATAGACAAAATCTTTCTTAATTCTCAAGTCTTCCAGAATTAACATCTTACAGTGAAAATCAAATAAACATATTTAAGTAAAAGAGTATCATTCTTATTTATCAATACTGTGTCCATTATATTACTGTGATAAAATGTATATGTACATCAGGTGACATGAGTATTTCTTCCACCATTTTGGGGAGCAAAATTTTGAAAACTTATAAATTAGTACCGAGGATACGAATTGTTGTAACCTGTGTTGATGAATCTAGAGATGATGCATGAATAGACAATATTGTGAATAAATTATATAACTATTTCCAACTTTAAATAATGGATTGAATTGATATCTGAAAATATATAGCAAATCTTATATTGATATACATACATTCATTCCAACCAGTTATATATCTAATGGTAATATTAGGGTTATGGTTTATCATGAAGAGTGTGAGTTTTGCTTCAAAAATGATTATGGAATCGAAAATAATGTGTTTAGAAAGAAGTCTAGTGAATAGACCATAAAGAAACATGGAGTAATATATGTGTTCTCAAGGAGAAAGTGATTGAAATTGAGACAAATGTCTATAAATTTGTGTACTTGTGGATGTAAGATATATCCTATGATTTCCATAAACTGAAGAAATAGTAATGTGCCAGTGTTGAATAAAAATGAACTTCAAAATAAACATCATGTCCCATAGGAATCTACTTGCATTGATGTTAAACTGGGTCAGTTACTGTAGAAATATTAGGATTTGTAAGCACCATTCATTGAAGTTAGTTTTCAGTACTAGGAAAGAAATATGTATTTCAGGTGGTTGAATATTTCTGAGAATAATCTTGTGAAAAGTTGATAATAAATCCACATACAGGAACATGAATGAATTTAGGGAGTGTTTAATAATACACATATGTTTCATGTTTTGAGAAAAAAAATATATATATATATCTCATGGAGAAATATTACAAAGAAAATTTGACAAGATTTATAACACATACCCTTGATTAAGCAGAAGGCAAATCAAAGTATACACCATGCCTCCTATGGAAGGCCTGTATTTCTTTTCGGTTAGGTTTCTTTTTATCCATCATATTAGGATTAGTTTTCAGATTCTAGTCGGGTATGTGTTAGTGTCAGGGATCAGTATTTAAAATGGAAAACAGGAAAATGAATCTAATGTGTATGCAAGTATGTGCTACACAAAAATCTTGCCACTCTCATCCAGAACAATTCCTTGACATTAACTTCACTCCAAGTGAGACCCAATTAGTGGTGAGGAGTTCGAAAACCTGTGATTACATATGTGGAACTGAAAATGCTCAGGAGTTCACAACATTCGATGTGTTAGAACAGTTTCCAAAAGTAAGGGAGAGGTTAAAAACTGCACAAACATGGAGCTCTGCTGGCCTAAAGACTTCTTGAGAAACTTCCTCTGAGGTTGGGCACATGAAATATATGTAGTTGTCAGAAGATTTAGCTTCTTTTGTAGTGACACCATCAAATCTGGATCTGCATCTTGTGACCTGGAGAAAATGGTTCCTTATTTTCTAATGAACATGAGGAAGGAGTTCTGAATTCTCCCTTTGTAGGTAAACTGTGGTCACTGGTAGTTAAGTGTCTCCCCTTGTGGTCTGTGAAACCATTTGGTCATCATCCTCCATTTTCGTGGTGTTTCTTACTGTGGCACTGGGAGTTTGGTATTGGCTTAATGAAATACAAGTAGTTCAACAAGGACACAGTGCTGGAGGGAGTTCTGTCACGTGTGGTTGGTCAGGGTCTCCAGGAGAATGTTCAAAACAGGGGTCTATCCCACATAGCTTTCCCCCTTGACTATAGCAACCGGATTCTGAACATTGCCCTCAAACCTCTCAATATAACAAGATGCCTATACATATAAGGATCTGTGGCCTGCACCATGTCAGTCACAAGTCTTTTGAAGCCAATGGCAGATCCACGTGGTAAAACCACAGGTATTTATTCAGAAACCTATAGTCCACTGCTCTTCACCCACTACTCAGGAGGCTCCAACTCACTAGCATCTCTGTTCTACAACATTTTCATGAAACCCAGTCAATCAAGGCACTGTCTGGTACACTCATGATCAGCAATAGAACATCCAAAGGTTCTCCAGGGCCACCTGGTCATGAAAATTTCAAAAAAATTCATGGTATTTATCTAGCCATTTTTCAAGGATGAAGTTGGAGGCACTGTGGGTATCAATTCATTCAGGAACCATTACATGGTGAGGAAGCTGATTTCAATGAAAGCTCTCCAGAACTCTTTAAGGCAAGGCTTCCCAAAGAGTGGCCGAAAGGTCACATGAAGCCAGGCCCATTGAGGTCTTGAATGTGAGGTTCATGTGTGTTTTGACTCTCAACTATGGCTGCCAAGTCTTTCACAAAAAAATAATGTGATATCCTGGCTGAGATTCTCAGTGCTCTGTGGAAAGCCATCTTGGGCCTATATCTCAGTTTCCAAGGGCGATGCTCATGCGTGGCCTCCTGTTTTCCCAACACAATTCATGGCAATACTTTTCTGAGGTCAGTTCCAGAACTCAGTCTCTAAGAGGAATCACAGCAGAGTTCAAGCCCATGTGGACCCAGTCATCTCTTTCAACAGCCACACAAATGACCACAATTAAAACCACAAGACTCCTACATGGCACTCATCTTCTTCCATAAAGACACTCATCATAACATCTGGCTGGAGGTTGCCATGAGGGGCACAGCCAAAAACAGTGTCCAAAATAAGCTCCCTTGCCCCTCATTTGCCTAAAGTCAGGGTGGCTTTGACACCCTTGTTGTGAACCAGAAGTAATCTGTAAGTGTAAAAGAAATTGAAATTAATGTGTAAAATTTAAAGTTTAAAAGACTGGGTGTTGCAAAGTTTCTAAGCTGCAAGGTCTGAGTTAAAATGTAAAGGACCAGGTATTGTTACGTTCCTATGCTATACACAAAACCTGAAATTCCTGTAGCTTGTAGGACAATTCCCGGACTGCCCAGTAAATTTTCCCCTGACTGCCTGATTGTTTAATAACCTAGTACCCTTTGTGGCCTGGCACATAGGCATCACAGGGCCTAAACCAATCAGTTTCAATGTGTACCCCACTTTAGAACTGATCTATCACTCCTGCCAGACCTGTTCCCACCAAAGAATGAGCTAATCATCTTTGGAATTGTTGTTTGATTTTCCCGTGGTGTATGATGATTTTTTAAAAGAGACTGTGATGTATGTAAAGTCCCGCCCTCCCCAAAAAGTGTACTTAAGCACTGCTCAACTCCTGCTTGTGGCTCTGGGCTGCTCTCCCTTCTTGAGTGAGCACGGAGCCCCAGCATGATGGATTGGAACTCAATAAATGCTTTTTGCTGTTGCATGATCCGCGGTCTCTTGGTGGTCTCTTCCTCCGACATTCGCTGAACCCTTAATTTTGGTGAGTTGGCCGGGAATCGTGCAGCACCGAACAAGGAGATCCCAACGGACCCCTTTGAGGGTAAGAAAGGCGCCTCTTTCCATTTTTCCTTGTGATCGCTCAGAGCTTTTTGTTCAGGTTTGGTTTTTCGGTTTTCGGTTTGGGTTGGCAGAGTGGCTGAAAGCAGAGCGTGTAAGTTCCCCCTGGCAGTGGTGGACAAACGTGTCCTAAAGCCACCGGCCACGTTCTTGCAAGGGACACCTTGAAGGACTTGGGGAGGGACAGATGTGATCTCATTAGGTGAGGAGATATGGAAGTGCCCTCATTAGGTGAGGAGGGACAGATGAGCCCTCATTAAGTGACTCTGTTGCAAACCCATCAGGTCTTGCTGGCTACTTTTTTCTCTCAGGTTGAATTCACTGTCTGTCTTTGTGGTGTAACTCATCAGGTTATGCCAGTTACTGGGTTCTAATCTTTACTTCTGAACTCGTGTTAAACGTTAACTGTGTGCCCGTGTTTGTGTTACGTTTGTTTTGTCCTTGTCTCTGTTTGAGTAACTCTCATTATGGGACAAAGCCATTCCATGCCTCAGTCCCTGAAGCCTTTCCTGGTCGCTGCCTCCAATCTGACCCCTTTGCCCACAATCCTATAACTCAAACCTTCTGCTCCTCCCCCTCTTCCCTCCATTCTCCCTGAGTCACAAGATTGTTGATCTTGGGGTTGTGAACAAACGGGAGCTGCATGATGGTCTTTGTGTGTCTTTTTGTCTGTCTTTCTGTTAAATGTGATGGCATTGTTTGGACCGATGCAGAGTCCCGAGTTCCAACCTGCCTTAGATGTGTGGAAATAACTTCAGCTAAAATTTAACCTAAAGCTTCTTCTGTGAGGGACCAAAAGTCAATAGAACCACCAGCTTTTCTGTTCTCACCTTTTACACCTCTCTTAGCTGTGTTTTAAAGAACTTTGATAAACTTTTCTTCTCTTTGTTAAGCGAGATTAGGGAAGCAGTGATTTCTTTTCTTCCCATAGTTGGCTTGAGCACGCCCACTGCAGAAGGAAATGCCTGGGGTCTAAGAACATTGATATCTCGCTTAAACTTTTCTCAAAACCCTATCCTCATTATTAAATTGTTATTAATTGGCTTTGGGGTTGGGAACCAAACCTTCAGTCATAAATTTTGACACACCAGTGGGGACTTTCAATGAACCACACTCTGCCCTCTTGGGGAAGCCTAGCACTCAAAACAATTGCAAGCAGAGGATGAATTTTTTGGAAGCTGACTACTGAAAAGGTGGGAGATATAGAATATGCCTGGTGCCTGGGGTCAAACCACCAGAAGGACTAATCCTGTAAGTAAATGGTGAGGCTAAGGGACTCCCAGCAGGTGCCAGAGCCATTTTGCTGTGGGGAACTCCCTTATTCCTTACCTGCACTTTAAGGATTGCTCCACCTCTGTTTACTTAACAAAAGGGACCATGAATGCAGTAATATGTTGATATTTTAGATTGTTTCTTGGGGATGATCTTGGCTGAAATTGTATTTAAAAGATGATATTTTTAATTGTAACAATCTGGTATCTGAATGGGTTTCTAAAGCATTGCAATATCTTACAGATAAAAGTTGGGTTTAAACAAGAGTTTAGTTTGATTTAAGATAGCTGATGCTAGAAAACTTAAATACTTCGGATAAAAAAATAATTAAAGAGTTTTAATTTTGAACTAGGTAGCCTGAGAAAATTTCACTAGATATACCAGTGCATTAACTTGGGCAAAGATAATAAATTATGATATGATATCTGTTCCCTTCAATGTGTAAGATTTTTTTAAAAACGTGCTAAATTAAAACGTTGGTCTGGCTTAGTGAAATGACATTAATTAGCAACAGTCTTGGAAATTTTTAAAGCTTAATTTGAGATACAAATGGTAGTCTGTGGTTGTTTTTAAAATTTTTTTCAAGAAATTTAATGTAGCTTACTACTACTTTAGAAACTTCAGAACAAAGAAAGTGGCTTAATGATCCTAGAGAAACTTCTTATGATGGTGGCTTTAATATTATCAAAAAAATGATCATATTTTCAGTTTTTTGTGGTGAGGCTAAGGGACTCAAGATTTTCTAGTGTAGAAAAACATAAAGATATAAAATTTTGAGAATTACATCTTAAACTTGCATCATAATTTTCAACATTCAAACCTGGAAATTATGACTTATAGCTAAAATGCCTTAGGCATGAGGTTTCTGCTCAGAACTCCAGCCTTTACAGTTTTCAAGTCCTCAGCCAGGACTTAAGTTGATATGCAAATAAAAGAATCCTGCAGCACTCAGCAGGAGACAGATAAAAAGGAGTAAAAGTGTCTTTTTACCTGAACTCAAACTAGATCCAAACAAAAAGTACATTATATGGTATTTACTAATTACTGGCCAGTCATCTTTTTTGGCACTCTTGCTTTTTCTTAGATTCTGTATTTTTTATTTTTTGAGCTCATGATCTTGATCCTGCAGATGGGTTAATGTTTTCTGATCAGTTCTATTTTTGATCAACTGTGGAGTTTTTGAACATTGCAATGGATATTTCACCTGAAAAATCTACAAGGCCTTCACTATTGTCTTATGTGTTACACTTGTGTTACGTGTTGTATGTTGGTATGTCTGTATGTGTGTATGTCCATATATCATGCAGTGATATGACAATTGACAGATGAGGAGCGCTCATAAAATATTTAAAAGTTGATATAAATATCTTGGATTCACGTGATTCAAATGGTTCAATTCAAATTGGGTAAACAGATAAAAATAAAGATGTCTTTAGAATTAGGCCTATAAGTTTTCTAGGTGTACAAACAGGCCCTAATAAAATGTTGATGTCTACAAAATAATCTGCTTAAATTCAGAAATTTATAAGTATTGTTTCAAAATGTGAACAGAAAGAGGTTCACAGATGGAAAAGAGAAACTAAAAGTTTCTAGATATAGATTTAATAGAGGGAAAATGTGTTTCTCGATAAGAGAGTCTATATGATTAAGTAATTAAAATGGTTTAAGTAAATAATAAAAAGGTTTGTGTAAGTTGGTTATATGTGTAAGTTTTGAGCAAGTAATCTTAAAAAATTAAACAGCTGGTTAAACAATACTGTTTTTATAAAATTATGCCAGGTTATTTCTTTAAAAAGCTAAACTTGGTTAATACAAAAACATCAATGTAATTGTGGTGTTAATGTGTTCATATCTTCCAGGTATACAAGTGTGTAAGGTAGAAGCTTCAAAAGAGCATTGTATCATGCTGGTGTTCTAAGGTTGTATGGTAATTCTAGGCTTAAAATAAAAACATGTTGGAGATTTATGTGTATCATTTGTGTTGTATAATTGGACTTGTTATCAAAAAGATATGTACAGTTACATGTTACTTTTTACACTTAGATACAATTTAAAAGTATTTTTAAGTTAAGTAGAGCCTAATCTCTGTGAAGGTTTTATTGTAAAACACAAAGGCAATGCCCATTCATTTCCATGTGAAAACTGTTTTCTTCAGGCTTCAGGAAGGAGTAGCCTGAGGAAAAGACATTCCTGATATTCAGGGCAACATAACAATAGGTAATCAAAAGGCCCAAAGCAGGGTTTCTCCACTGAGACTTTACTGGTCACACTGATATCAGAGTTTTCTGAGATGCTTGCCATTCCCTTCAGCTATCCAGTACATGGCCATGTCACAGAGCTTGGAAGTGGTAAATATCTTGTACACAAAACCATGAGCCTATTTTGGAGAGTGGCCAGAATTCAGGAAGGATACAGGAACGTAAGAAAATAGTAGGTGTTGCCCAATGGTAAGGCAAGCCACAGTCCATTTATAAAATGGGCAGGATGAATGCTTGGAAGTTTTCTCTTTGACAGAACACACCCATTGAGGCATTCTCTTTTCTAATGTCTACAACCATGGACACAGTGGGATACACAGACATAGAAACACTCGCCTTGTCAAAGGACTAACTAGAAGCAGTTCACTCCAAACCAAACAAACCCCCTTTCCTAACTATTCTCAGAACATGAGAAAAAACCACAATCCCACTCAAACACCCACAAAGTCACCTCCTTCCCCCAAGTAGGTCTGAAACTATCCAGAGTGTCCTCTGACTGGAGGGCCATACTATGTTCCCCAGAAATGGCCAGTCCTGTCTCAGATCTGGTCTCCTGGGTCAACTCTGTGAAGTGGTCAGGAGACAGCAGTGAGCCTCTACCTTCTTTCTCCGGAAGGGCCCGTCTTCAGAACTTTCCTGGAATTTGGCCATCCTCACATCACTAGGTACCACAAAAGACTGACTCTGTCCTTGGTAAATCCAAACAAGTGAGACCACTGTGACTGGAGCTTGGACTGGGTCTGGATTCCTGGCTTCCTGGTACCCAAATTCGGAGAGTTCCATCAACAAGGATGTGAGGTGAGGTCACTTCCTTCAGGAACTGAATGTGGTCACTGCCTTTGCAACCACTTTGTCCTAAAATTTGCTTCCTAGGGTCTCATAATATGGAGGATGCCCCTACTTCCTGTGACACTTTCACAAGTTCGAATGGTATAGAAACCATAGGCACCTGGGAACAGCTCTCCACACAGGCCTAGTTTGGTCAATCTTCCCTACATTAAGAAAAGAGAGGATGATTCAGACACATGCTTTCAACCTGACCGAGTTGTTTGCCATGGAAGATGACTTTTGCTCTCTCAGGCCTTTCATAGCTGCCTGCATCTTCTCCAGGGATCATATCTGCATGGAAATTTGAGGTTGTCAACAGGTGGAAGATCCCCTACACCCCTGTATTGTAAGACCAACTCTGTCCCTGCTCTTCTGTAAAGTTGGATTGAGGGAACAGTGTATAGTTAGGATTAATAACATGTTCGATTTGTGTTAGGAATCATTCTGCTGGATGAATAATGGTATTGGGAACCTGCAATATATATAAGAATATACAGGTAAAATATAATTATGAAAACTGAAATCTAGGTAAGATTTGAAGACCAGAAAGGCATTGGGCCCGTGATTGGGATACTTAGCTTTGAAGTATGTTCTGCACAGATGTCTCAGATAAATCAATATACAATGGTATAGGACCTTGTACCTTGGATGATTGATTGTTGAAGAGATCATCCAGTCAAAAAGGGATAGTCGTAGGATTAGGTAAATAGTCGGTAGGTTTAGAAAAAAGAGTGAGTATAGTATTTGGACAAAAAGTTCTTTAGCAATAGGGTTTCGGATAAAGAGTGAATGTAAATGTCAGCACAGGTGAAGAATCAGTCACTATGATGAACTGGGGAAAATATGTAGGAAAAGAGATATCAATAGAGACATTAGGAAATTAGACAAAATATAAAGTGAGTGATAGGGTTAGACATTTTCAACATGGTTGAGGTTGAATATATAATCTTGGGAAGAAACAAATATGTACTCACCAATAGGATTGACATTTGAGAGAATTAGGCATCCAAGACATGGATGTTTTTAGTAATCCATGTTCACTTTCCATTTAGGCTTTGGGACAATCCTAAGTGTGACCTTTGCATTTTCTGTCCAGAATATTACTGTGATAAAATGTATATGTAGATCAGTTGACATGAGTATTTCTTCCACCATTTCTGGGAGCAAAATTTTGAAGATATACAAATTATTATTGGGGGTACACAGAGGTGTACCCTGTGTCTATCAACATAGAGATAATGCATGAATAGACCATACTGTGATTAAATAATATAACTGGTTCCACTTTAAATAATGGATTGAATTGATATTTGAAAGTATGCAAGAAATCTTATATCGATATACAATCATTCATTCCCACCAGTTTTACATCTAATGGTAATATTAGGGTTATGGTTTATCATGACGGGTGTGTGAGTTTTGCTTCAAAAATGATAATGGAAATCAAAAATAATGTCTTTGGAAAAAGTCTCATGAAAGGAGCAGTCAAGAAACGTGGAGGAATACATGTGTTCTGAAGCAGGAAGTGATTGAAAGTAAAACAAATGCGTATAAATTTGCTAAATTGTGAATGAAATATACATATTATGATGTGCATAAACTTCAGAAATAGTAATGTACCAGTGTTGAATAAAAATGAACGTCAAAATACAATTATATCCCATGGGAATCTTCTTGCATTTATGTTAAACTGGGTCAGTTACTGTAGAAATATTAGAATTTTTTTGGTAATATAATACAATTTATTTAAGCACTAGCATGCCACAGAATGTCGAGGAAAGAGCAATGGATTTTTAGTTATCGCACTAGTAATCTATCATTAAATGACTATTTTTGGGAGTCTAGAAATTACATAAGGCTATGCAACAATTTTTTTATTTAGCATTCATAAAAACTTGGAATTTTGGTAATATTTCTACTTTTATTTTAATTTTTTTAGTTGTTGATTGACCTCATTTTATTTATTTATATGTTGTGATGAGAATATAACCCAGTGCCTCACACATGCTAGCCAAGCATGTTACCACTGAGCCAGACACCCAGACCCTCCACTTTTATCTTATAATCAAACACTCCTCTCCCTCTTCTTTACTCACTTTCTTCCTCATTTTCCCCCTTCTCTCTCTTCCTTTTTCATTTTCCCTCCATAGGAGTTTTTCTCTCATGTCATTACAAACAGTAATATGCTATGAAATTTACATTTAAGAATGTTTTTTATAGTCATTCTTTTTTCTTGAAGAAAAAAGAAAATTTAATAATTATAATAACCTATAGATATATTACAATACATTTATTATACATATGTATCTATATTCATGCATATGTATTACATATGTTATATATATACATATACATTTAAAAGTACTTTGATTAGCCAGTTAGAAATAATATAGACCAAGTCTTTCTTAATTTTCAAGTCTTCCAGAATTAACATCTTACAGTGAAAATCAAATAAACATATTTAAGTAAACAGGTATCATTCTTATTTATCAATACTTATCATTTAAGTTTTTATATTACATTAAGCTGTAATATGGCATATTAACTCTTACGAATTAGAGAAATTTCATTTGAACAACCTATTATTTAAGGACCATATGCACTGACATTTTAAATGGCTTTCTCGTGATTTTAATTTCTATCAATTGCATATTTATTGCCAAATACTTATATTATTAATTTTCATATTCATGATTGATATAAAGTCAATTGTTTAATTCTTCTTGTAAGTAGTTACTTATTACAGTAGGGACAGTATTAATAATTCTACATCTTTATAAGAAAAATGGTACAAAGATATTTTCATGCAAAATTAAGAATAATCGCATGCTCTAAATGTTTGATTGTTGATACATATAATAAAGAGCTTTTGATGAGTTTCTTCCCCAGTAAAACATAAAATGCAAAGATGTAGTTGGGTATGTATTTCCAAATAAAGATAAGGAAAAATACACATTATCAGCTAGAAACTATCAAATAAAAGATGAAAAGAACAATCCAACACATTGTACGAACTTGTCAGAAGAGGTAGCCTAAGACTAGACCTGGTCCATGACAAAATATTCACGAAAAAAATGAAATATGAAAAATATAGGAAATGATATGAATTTTTCATGAAGATAGGTGGATTATCCTTTAATCTCAATATATGTTCATTTTTAAAAGCCAGTTTTCTGGTAAAGTAAATTTGTGATATTTACAACTACACAAAACAAACTTTCTGCTTATCAAAATGAATGCATCTCAACTCTTTTTTAGCTGATTTCTTCCCACTCAATTTTAAACCTTTGCTTATTTATTTTTATTGGTTTTTCAAAACATTACAAAGCTCATGATATATCATCTTTCATACATTTGACTCAAATGGGTTATGAACTCCCAATTTTCCCCAAATACGAATTGCAGAATCACATCAGTTACACATTCACATTTTTACATAATGTCATATTAGTGACTGTTGTCCTCTGCTACCTTTATTATCCCCTACTATCCCCCCTCCCCTCCCATCCTATCTTCCCTCTCTTCCTCATCTGCTATTCTTCACTTCTCTCTCTTGTTCCCGCCTTTCCCCTCACAACGTCTTATATGTAATTTTATGTAACAATGAGGGTCTACTACCATTTCCATATGCTTTCCCTTCTCTCTCCCTTTCTCTCTCCCACTCATCTTTGTTTAATATTAATCTTTTCCTCATGCTTTTCCTCACTGTTCTATTCTTAGTTACTCTCTTTTTATCAAAGAAGACATTTGCCAATTTTTTTTAGGATTGGCTAGCTTCTCTTAGCATAATCTGCTTTAATGCCATCCATTTCCCTGCAAATTCTATGATTTTGTCATTTTTTAGTGCTGCATCCATCGTGTATAGATGCCACATTTTTTTTATCCATTCATCTATTTAATTGCATCTAGGTTGGTTCCACAGTCTAGCTATTGTGAATTGTGCCACTATGATCATTGATGTGGCAGTATCCCTTTAGTACACTCTTTTAAGATCCTCAGGGAATAGTCCGAGAAGGGCGATAGCTGGTTCAAATGGTGGATCCATTCCTAGTTTTCCCAGGAATTCCCATACTGCTTTCCATGTTGGCCTCACCAATTTGCAGTCCCACCAGCAGTGTACAAGTGTCCCCTTTTCCCCACATCCTCGTAAACACTTGTTGTTTGACTTCATAATGGCTGCCAATCATACTGGAGTGAGATGGTATCTTAGGGTGGGTTTGATTTGCATTTCTCTGACTGCTAGATGTGGTGAGCATTTTTTCATGTACTTGTTGATTGATTGTATGTCCTCCTCGGTGAAGTGTCATTTCAGGTCCTTGCCCCATTTGTTGATTAGGTTATTTGTTATCTTATTGATAGTTTTTTTGAATTCTTTGTATATTCAGGATATTAGGGCTCTATCTGAAGTGTGAGGGGTAAAAATTTGTTCCCAGAATGTAGGCTCTCTATTTACCTCTCTTATTGTTTCTCTGGCAGAGAAAAAAAACTTTTTAGTTTAAGTAAGTCTCATTTTTTTATTCTTGTTAATAACTCTTGGGCTATGCACGTCCTATTAAGAAATTTGGAGCCCGACCCCACAGTATGTAGATCGTAGCCAACTTTTTCTTCTATGAAATGCAGTGTCTCTGATTTTATATCTAGATCCTTGATCCATTTTGAGTTAAATTTTGTGCATGGCGAGAGAAGGGAATTCAGTTTCATTTTGTTGCATATGGATTTCCAATTTTCCCAGCACCATTTGTTGAAGATGCTACCCTTCCTCCATTGCATGCTTTTAGCCCCTTTATCAAATATAAGAAAGTTGTAATTTTGTGGGTTGGTTTCTGTGTCCTCTCTTCTGTACCACTGGTCCACCTGCTTTTTTCGGTACCAGTACCATGCTGTTTTTGTTACTATTGCTTTGTTGTACAGTTTGAACTCTGGAATCGCAATACCTCCAGATTCACACTTCCTGCTTAGAGTTGCTTTTGCTATTCTGGGTCTTTTGTTTTTCCATATGAATTTCATGATTGATTTATCTATTTCTACAAGAAATGCCGTTGGGATTTTGATTGGCATTGCATTAAACCTGTAGAGAACTTTGTGTAATATTGCCATTTTTATGTTGTTAGATCTGCCTATTCATGAACAGGGCACATGTTTCCATCTTCTGAGATCTTCTTCTATCTCTCTCTTTAGAGTTCTGTAGTTTTCATTATATAAATCATTCACCTCTTTTGTTAGGTTGATTCCCAAGTATCTTATTTTATTTGAGGATATTGTGAATAGAGTGGTTTTCCTCATTTCCATTTCAGAAGTTTTGTTGCTGTTATACAGGAATGCCTTTGATTTATGCGTGTTAATTATATATCCTGCCACATTTCTGAATTCATTTATTAACTCTAGCCATTTCTTTGTAGACCTTTTTGTGTCTGTTAAATATATTATCATGTCATCTGCAAATAGTGATACTTTAAATTCTTCTTTTCCTATTTTTATGCCTTTAATTTCTTTGGTCTGTTTAATTGCTCTGGCTAGTATTTCAAAACTAAATTGAATAGAAATGGTGATAAAGGGCATCCCTGTCTTGTTCCAGATTTTAGAAGGAATGCCTTCAGTTTTTCTCCATTTAGGATGATGCTAGCCTGAGGTTTAGCATATATAGCTTTTACAATTTTGAGGTAAGTTCCTGTTATCCCTAGTATTTATAGTGTTTTGAACATAAAGGGATGCAGAACTTTGTCAAGTGCTTTTTCTGCATCTATCGAGATGATCATATGGTTCTTGTCTTTAATTCTATTGATGTGGTGAATGGCATTTATTGATTTTCGTATATTGAACCATCCTTGCATCACGGGGATGAATCCTTCTTGATGATGGTGCACAATTATTTTGATATGCTTTTGTATTTGATTCGTCAGGATTTTATTGAGAATTTTTGCATCCAAGTTCATTAGAGATATTGGTCTGTAGTATTCTTTCTTTGAAGTGTCTTTGTCTGGTTTCGGGATCAGGGTGATGTTGGCCTCATAGAATGAATTTGGAAGAGCTCCTTCTTTTTCTATTTCTTGAAAAAGCTTGAAAAAATATTGGTTTTAATTCTTCTTTGAAGGTTTTGTAGAAATCCGCTGTATACCCATCCGGTCCAGGGCTTTTTTTTTGGTTGGTAGTCTTTTGATTGCCTCTTCTATTTCTTCCTTTGTTATTGGCCTGTTTAAATTGTTTGTGTCTTCCTGACTCAATCTGGGCAGATCGTATGACTTAAGAAATTTATCAATATCTTCACAATATTCTATTTTGTTGGAATATAGTGTTTCAAAATACTTTCTAATTATCTTCTGTATTTCTGTAGTGTCTGTTGTGATATTGCCTTTTTCATCCCATATGTTAGTAATTTGAATTCTCTTTCTTCTTCTTTTCCTTAGCATGGCTAAGGGCCTGTCGATCTTATTTATTTTTTCAAAGAACCAACTTTTAGTTTTATCAATTTTTTCAACTTTTTTTTGTTTTAATTTCATTGATTTCTGCTCTAAATTTAATTATTTCTTGTCTTCTACTACATTTGCTGTTGTTTTGCTCTTCCTTTTCTAGGTTTTTGAGGTGTAGTTTAAGTTCATTTATTTGTTGTATTTTTCTTTTTTTGAGGAAAGAACTCCAAGAAATGAATTTCCCTCTTAAAACTGCTTTCATTGTGTCCCATAGATTCTGGTATGTTGTGTCTGTATTGTCATTTGTCTCTAAGAATTTTTTTATCTCCTTCTTTATGTCTTCTGTAACCCATTGATCATTCAGTAGCATGTTGTTCATTTTCCATGTGATGTAGGATTTTTCCTTCTTTCTTTTCTCATTGATTTCCAGTTTCATTCCATTATGATCATATATGGTGCACGGTATAATCTCCAGGCCTTTATATTTACTAAGAATTTCCCTATGGCATAATATATGGTGTATCTCTGAGTAGTATCCATGTGCTGCTGAGAAGAACATGTATCCACTTGATGATGGTTGATATATTCTATATATGTCGGTTAAGTCTAGGTTATTGATTGTGCTGTTGAGTTCTATAGTTTCTTTATTCAGTTTTTGTCTAGAGGATCTCTCTAATGCCGAGAGTGGTATGTTGAAGTCACCCATAATTATTGTGTTGTAGTCTATTTGACTCTTGAACTTGAGGAGAGTTTGTTTTATGAACGTTGCACCTCCATTGCTTGGTGCATACAAATTGATAATTGTTTTTTTCTTGTTGGTGGATGATTCCTTTTAACAGAATATAGTGTCATTCTTTATCCCTTTTGATTAACTTAGGTTTGAAGTTGATTTTATTCCATATGAGTATGGCAAATCCTTCTTGCTTCCGAGGGCCGTGTGAGTGTTATGATTTTTCCCAACCTTTTTCCTTCAGCCTGTGTATGTCTTTTCCTATCATATGAGTCTTCTGAACGCAGAATATTGTTGGATTTGTTTTTTTGATCCAGGTCACTAGCACATGTCTCTTGATTGGTGAAATTAGGCCATTAACATTTAAGGTTACAATTGAAATATGATTTGTACTTCCAGTCATGTTTATTTATTTATTATATTTTAGTTTGGATAGTTTTTACTTTTTTGGTTACTTTCCTCCCGCTTTACTGAGATACTTCCCACTGTTAGTTTTGGGCACTATTTTTTAACTCTTCTTCTTGTAGTATTTTGCACAAAATGCTTTGCAGTGCTGGTTTTCTGGCTGAGAATTGTTTTAGCTTTTGTTTATCGTGAAAGACTTTAATTTCATTGTCAAATCTGAAGCTTAACTTTGCTTTATATGGTATTCTTGGTTGGAATTCTTTTTTTTTTTCAGCATTTGAATTACATTGTTCCAGGATCTTCTCACTTTCAACGAATGTGATGAAAAATCAGTTGTTAACCTAATTGGTTTACCCCTGAATGTAATCTGCCTCCTTTCTCTTGTAGCTTTTAATATTCTCTCCTTGTTCTGTATGTTGGCTATGTTCATAATTATATGTCTTGGAGTTGGTCTATTTTGGTTTTGAATGTTTGGGGTCCTGTAGGCTTCCAGGAATTGGCAATCCAATCCATCATTCATCTCTGGGAAGATTTATAGAATTATTTCATTTAATATGTTGTCCATTCCTTTGGTTTGAATCTCTATGCCTTCTTCTATCCTGATGACTCTTAAATTTGTTTTTTGTTTTTTTATGACATCCCATATCTTTTGAATAAATTCCTGGTGGGATTTAAGCATCTTTTCTGTGTTTACTCAATTCTTTTCAAGTTGATAAACTTTGTCTTCATTATCTGATGTTCTGACTTCTACTTGATCTAGTCTATTTGTTATATTCTCGTTTGAGTTTTTAATTTGGTTTATATTTTCCTGCATTTCTAGGATTACTGTTTAATATTTTTTTTAAGATCTCTATCTCCTGGTAATGCTCATTTTTTGCCATTTGAATTTGTTTGTTTAATTCATTTTCAAAATATACTTTTATTGCTTGGACTTGCTGCCTCATGTCTTCTCTAATATTCCTTTCCATCTGAGTTCGGTATGCCTTGAGTTCTTTCCCTATCCCTGTTTCTGATGCTTCAAGGTCCTCCTGTAGAATTAAATTTTCCTGCATTGTTTGTACTCCTTTTTTGCCCTTGTTTTTTCATGATGTTCACATTACTTTCCAGCTCTATTTGATTGCTGTGTTTCTGCTTTATTCTTTAGATTTGTTTTGGTGTTGTATATCTCTGTTGTCTCTCCTTTGTATTGGTAAACTATGCCTGCTAAAGTGGATTCCGCTTGGAAGTAATTCCGAAGGCCGAGCTCCAGTGATGTCACCTCTCTGCTTTGGCGGGCCCCAGGCTCCTTGCCGAGGTGTCCGAATTGGGGGGTGGGACTTGACTGTCTCTGGTTTGTTTCAGCTCTGGGTCACTGGCAGGCGGGTGGTCTCCAGCCGCCCAATTGCGCGGTTGGTCGCCAGCGGGCAGGCGGTCTCCAGCCGCCCAGTCACGCGGGCAGCAGGTGGGCTGTCGCCGTTGGTTTTGCAATCTCTAGCCACGCAGTCTCACGCTCGGTTGCCG